>NC_087324.1:12282500-12468263 GCF_037043105.1 Vanessa tameamea
AGATACGATAATTTTCCTGACTGACGAAAACCACGCTCTGGTTATACTTTTTCCTTTCTGAAACAATTTGGTTCCTATTCACTCATATAGTAGCCGTTTATGTTTTGCAATTTCATACATCATTGAAATATTCAATCGAACTAATTTTGATATGGTCCTAATATTTTTAGAGCTCGAATAGAAATTTAAATATTGAGAATATTTTAGATTAAAAACAATGTGCAATTTAAAGATGTGGTGGACTTTATTCATTTGTGAGACACACATCCAGAACACTTTTAGGTATATCCTGTAGTTAGGCGGTAACTTCTAATAGTAACCGGCTACAGGCTTGATTCACACTAACAGCAAACCGGCTGTGACGCAGGTGCTCCCATAAGTTTCTATTCGGAACATTTGTTTTGCCGCACTGTAATATACGAACGCCGTTCGCGTTAAGGTTGTTTGTTTTAGTCTCATTGTCTTATAAAGTTTTTTAATGTTACTTAATTTGTTCCGAACATAACTTAACTAAAATATAAATTAATGGTAAAAAAGCATTAATAAAAACAGCAAAAAGTCATTCAAACCCATTATATTGTCACACAATATAAAAAGCTAGTCGCGAGAATATGCGTGCCTCATTGTTTGTCTGAAGCATATTGTTCTAAAAATAATGACTTCTATAGAAGTTATAATTGTGATTTTCATGAATAATAGTAAATAAACAATTTATTTATTGTTCAAACAAAAGAAGTACACGGTTACGAATATGTTCAATTAATTGTTAATGAAATAGTCATAGGCAGTAAGTTGTAGAAATTAATATGTTCGTGTAAGTTGACTCCAAAGTTCTCATTCGCTGTGGAAGCCGCGATCAACGAATTGTGTACTACTTATCTAACATCAACATCATTGACATTCGCTTGCTAATATATATTGTATGTAATTCGGTTCCCCAATGGGAACTTAATAGTTATAAGTTTCAGCGTTCAATCCATTGTCATCAACGCGAGCACTTACGTCGTATACACTCGTGAAGGTCGCTACGCGCCAATGTTACGAGTTCCTCGAGTTAACGCCGCTACTTGTTAGCGTTGGACTCGTTTCTGTTCACCCCCCCTCACCCCTGCCTACTATCCCCAACCCCCAGTATTCCACAACACACTCGCTGCCGCAAACTGTTGCCAAATCAAATTATAAAAAAGGAATTACTTTACAGAGATTTAGATGCTTGTTTTCATTATTTATGCCTTAATAATGGCTATATTTATGTTTTTCTGGAAACATAAGCAAAGCATATTATCAGCGCGGGTTTTGGCAATGGAGATGTATTTTTTAATAATTATGTTTCTCGTAAGTTTCTTTAGCGGATTTTCTAAGGTTTGAGGAGCTCTTATATGCTTTTTAAAATATATTTGCTTAAGGCTTTCATTTCGCTAGCATTACACATTTACCGAGACTTACCATTTCGATAGCAACCCGTGAGGACGCGTGCACATGAAAGTATGACAAGAAGTTCAAAAATTAGTTCATATATTTCGTTTTAATTTCCTTGGTTGGCTCGAAATCAGAACTTAGGGTTGGTTAAAAAATAGACCAATACGAATAGCGTAAATTATTAATAAGGTTATGTTAATAGCCGTTTTCATATTCCAGAATTTTAATGAGATCACTTGACACGAATCAGCATCACAACGCGTTTCGGCGCGACCGTTACTCGTGGTGACGCTAAATTAATCCGATTATGTTATTTGTGATCAGAATCCAACAACTGGCATCGTGTCATTGGAACAAACGATTTATTAATTTCCAAAAATTGCTCATAATCACGTCAAATACATAATATGTAATCACCAATTTTCGACGCAATAAATATCATTGCTAGGGTCAGAAGTACGTATCCATATTATTTTTTTTATGAAATACAAGAATACATGGATGTTAAAAAAACGTGCAATAAAGAACATACAGCCTCAGATATTAGTCAACTATGTGTCATTTTTCAGGTTCTTCTCGGTAAAATCTAAACTCTCGAAAATTTTGCATTATATTTTACATTTACATTATCTTATTCGTCATGTTTATTCTTACATGACGAACAAAAATACTTTTAAGAGTCTAATGTATTTTCTGGAATTATTATTAACTTAAGCAACTGAGAGTCAATTAACCGGAAAAGCCCAATATTTTCGTATTGCCCGACCAAAGGTACCAACCTCGGAATACTCAGGATTTGCAGGCAATCAAAACAAATCAACTAACACGTACCCAAATTAAATTAAAATGTCTATGAATGTTATGAAATGTTAATTTCGACTCTGGATTAATATGTGAATATTAATGAGTATTTTTAAGGCGCATACATTATTTTTTCGACCGAAAACGTCAAGTTAAAACGAAGTTAAATATCATCGTAGCGTAAAACGCCGTGATTGTCGCTCGCTGTCAGACGCAGACAGCCGCGAAGCGCGATCATTGATTCCGACACGAATTTATTTACATTCCACGGCTCTGAATATCGCCTGCAGGCAGATTGCCTGACGCCTACCTTTCGATATACAAATCAAATCAAATCAAATCAATTTTATTCAAGTAAACTTCACAACGAAGCGTTTTGGAATCGTAGATATTAAAAAACTACCACCGTTTCGGAAAGCAGCCCCCAGCGAGAAGAAACGGCAAGAAACTCGCATAGTTGCTCTTTTCAAATAAACAGATTTACAATGCTGTTTTAGTACCATAATTAGTGTCCTGTGATGGAACCTGTGCCTAAATCCAGGCGTTTTTTCCTAAAAAGTACTCTTTCAATGAATAATAAGACTTATTTATTAATTTAGTCTTAATAAACTTTTTAAATTTCGTAAATGGTAAATTGGTTACATGTCCCGGTATCTTATTATATATGCGTATACCATTGCCCAAAAACGTTCTCTGTACCGTATGCAAACGGAATAGTATGTATATCAGCTTTTATGGAATACTTTTGTATATGCTTCTGTATAAACATTATATTATCATAAATATGTTGTGAAGCAGCCGTTAATACACCTATTTCTTAAAATTTTTCGCGTAATGATGTCCTAGAGCTAATATTGTAAATAGTTCGGATAGCTCTTTTCTGCAGAATAAATACTATTTAAATATCTGCTGCATTACCCCATAACAACATTCCATATGACATAAGACTGTGAAAGTTACTAAAATAACCTAGTCTAGCAGTACTTATGTCCGTGAGTTTTTTTATTGTATTTAATGCATAAATGGCACTACTTAGTTTCCCTGCTAGGGCATACAAATGGGTGCCCCACTGAAGTTTGGATTCAAGGGTTATCCCTAGAAAGGCCGTCGACTCAACAGACTGAAGCCTTTAATTATTCAAAATGACGACAGAAAAATTTGATTTGACATTTGGCATAGAAAACAAAATACATTTAGTATTTTTGGCATTTAGTATCAAATTATTTATGTCAAACCAACCAAGAACCCGCGACAGAGCACTGCTTACAACGTCATAGTTGTTTATTTTTCTGTCGAGTTTAAAAATAAGGGATGTATCATCTGCAAACAGTACAATGTCGCAAGTCTTATTTAGAAAATAAGGTAAATCATTTATATATATTAAGAACAGGAGAGGTCCTAAAATTGAACCCCCGTTTGCGCCAGAGTGCCATTTGATTTTGCACCGTTAACAACAACCTTCAAACCTCTTTCATTAAGGTAGGAGGAAATTAATTTCAATGCAGGGCCCTTGATTCCATAATATTTAAGTTTTTCTAGAATAATATTATGCCTAACGCAATCGAAAGCTTTTGATAAGTCACAAAAAACTCCAATAGCATTTTGTGACTTCTCCCACGCATCATAAATGTGCTCAACAAATGCTATACCCGCATCAGTAGTCGAGCGACCTTTTGTAAAACCGAACTGTTGAGAATGCAATATCTTATTCGAGTTAAAGTATAACAACAATTGATTAAGCATGATTTTTTCAAAAATTTTACTTAATACTGGCAAAATAGAGATCGGTCTATAATTGTTCGGGTTATTTTTATCACCGGACTTAAATAATGGGATTACTTTACTTAATTTTAACAGATCTGGAAAAATACCAGATTGTATACATTTATTAAAAATGATAGTTAAACAAGGAGCCAAGTCGACAATTACGTTGTTAATAATTGTAACTGATAGATCCCAAAGATCGCTGGTTTTTTTTTAGATTTAATCTTTTAAAATTTTTTAATACATCGTGCGGAGCTATACTCCCAAAATAAAATTCTAACTCATTTTGGGGAACGTAACACTTAAGCAAGTCTACGGTGACGCATTAAGTCCTTTAGTAGTATTCAAAGGAATATTAGAGAAATATTCTTCGAATTGGTTGGCCACATCTAAATCTTCACATAAAATATTCCCTTTTATATTAAGGGTTAATTGCCCTGCTTCAAACTTCATTCTGCCTGTCTCCGAACTTATAATATCCCAAGTAGTTTTCATTTTATTTTTAGATTTTAAGATTCTACTTTTAATATATAATGAACAAGCTGTTACATATTCAATTATAGGGATATTTCGAAAGTCTAATTTATTAATTTTGCAATGTGCTGACAAATATGCTTTCGTAGGATATACAAGATCTGAAATGGCAACACGGAGGTATCCTTAATTTTAATTTTATGCTTCATCTTGTGTTCAGCGTTGAAGGAAAATATCGCTAGTAAGGCTGCTAGGTTTTGGAAGGAAATCTGCCTTATAATATCTGCCCAAACCACGTATTGGAGCAGCGTGACTTTTGTCCAACATATTTAAAAAACTGATGCCGTGAATTAACATTCATATATCTTGGTAAATAGCTCGATGGTTGTCAAAGGCGAGTGTGATATAAAAAATGACACTTTTAGAAGGTCGCGGGTTTTAAATTATAGATTTCGGCATAGTATCTAAATTTCCGTTTATAAATTAAACGCTTTGTTGGTATAATGTAGTAAAATAAAGCGGCACACATCAGCCATCGAAGATTTCTTAGAATTTCAAATTTATTTATGAAGTTAATAATTCCTAAAACAAATGCAGGTTGTCTTCGTGATTACCGTTGCTATTGATAATATTAAATAGTACAGGGACGTAGACAGTCAATCAAGTCGTACCGCCCTACCCGTCGGCCTAATATACTCGTCATTGTAATCTTGTGGACAGAATCAGGGTCACTTGGATCATTGCGTCAGAGCTCACCGAACCCCAACATATAGGTCAATTATAATTGGATGTTAATAACGAAATGGTATGTATAGCTTATTCAAATCGAATCGATTTGCTCAAAGGTCTGCTATATTACACACCAATACTTTTCGATTCATATTTATTTCTCTATAATACAACACTATTTTACTTAACACCTTATATCTGCATATATTTTACTTCCATAGTTCCGATAACAACTTCCGTTTCGGGATTCCATAGTGAATATCATAGATTATCCCAAATCACGATCAATTCAATACCAAAGCTGTTATTTGTCCTGCTGTGATGTTTATTTTGAATTATTTGTAACTTATTTTCGTGATCGTTTCGTTGAAATATTTTGAACGCAAGAGTTTTATTTTTATTTTCCTTTGGTTTTTGAACCTGTGGTCCAATGTCACAGAGAACATTTTATGACGTCAGTAGTGGTTGTAATCATCTTTTAATTTTTTTTTTAAATCGAGTGATTTTTTAAGGTTAATAGTCGAAGTGCAAGTAGTTTCTATACATTTTCTTATATTTTTTAAGTTTTCTGTTGCTATCGTTGGCTTTATCTGGTTATATCAGTGCATCGCATGCCTCAATAAAGGCTGTGCCATTTTTAAATAAATAATACTTTGTAAGTAATTGTCATCAAAGGCAATAAATTTGAGAATAATTCTCGGTCTGTCTGTTAATTTATTACGATTAAATAGCTGAAAATATTTAAATTTATTTTTTGTACATTTTTAGGGCTATACCTTTGAAGTCCGTACCTTTGAAGGAAAAAGGAACCCTTTTAAACAACATCACTTCGTTGTTCATATGACTGTCTATCTGTCTATAATATCTTGAAGCACAAGTATAGGACATGATCCGAATACTGAATAAATCTTTCAGCGGTGGTACAGAATCCTCAGTACGCGAGTCCGACTCACACTTGCCCGTTTTTTTTAATAAACGTTATTTTATTTAAAAAATGTAAGGAAAAATTCGAATTTAATCACTATTTCCAAAGTTCGTGAAAAAGAAATCGCAGGCCCAGCTCGTAAATATAATCTAAAGCATTCGAAGGCTTCATTACCACAAAAATTTGATTCGTTCATCGTTCTCGAGTTTCGAATTCCCCGCAGCAACGGAGTAATTGAATGAACAAATTTTGATAAACGAAGAATTGACGAAACCCGTATCCCGAATATGATTTCTGGAAATATTTTATCTTTTTCTTTTTTACAGAGATTTCATTTACATATTATTTTTCACGGATGAATGGAATATGAGAAGAATAACTCGTCTGTTAGTTTTTTATGGCCAGCAGTTAGAAGATCTGAATCTTAACCGATGATTCTGAGTTCTAATTCGGGCAAGCACCAATGAATTTGACCACCAAGAGAGATACGGATGAAAATCTATCACGAGTATCTATCAACCTCCATTGGAGCAGCTCGGTGGAGTAAGCTCCAACCATTTGCTTCAAAAAAGGAAAGGCACCTTTAGCCCAGTAATGGTACATTTATAGAGTGTAACTTGACTTACTGTTATAAATAAGACGAGTGTAAAGATTATATTCATATACTAGAAGCCCGTACTGGCTTCACATCCGTAGAACAAGAGTATTTAAGGGCAATCATGACAAGTTTTTTTTATGGGTCAGAACCGTTTCTGGCATACGCTGAATACCTCACCAAAATGCCATTACAATCGGATGAATTGTGTACGATAAACACTCAGCACTGATTATTTATTACCAGCTCCCCCCCACGCTTTTACTTGTCTCAGGTGTTACAGCTCCCACCCCATGGGTCGTAACATGCTATTATATATTCTATAACCTTTGTCAATAAACGGGCTATATCTCTAAAACTAGGGTAATTTATGACTCCTAATATTATTCTGTAAGCTATATTTATAAGAGCCTATTTATATACAGAATATTTAGATTTTCATTTCGTATTCTAGCCATTTCGACTTTCGAGTCGAAACATACGACGAATGAAATCGATGGTTCAAAAATAAAATACCGCACGTTCGTTTCTCCCAAATCTAAATGGTAATGGACCCGTCACGTGTATAAAAGGCGAGATAATATATTCTGTGGTCATTTTTCATGGCGAAACTGTTCAATGGAGCCGCTATCCGTAGCCGATCTTCTTGCCGGCTCCGTTTTTCATCAATTTCACTCGAGATCTATCAATGCTTAACCTGCAATCATATGGAAGTACTCTTTTGAGAACTGCATTAAGTTTTCGATTAGTACTATTTTCACCTACCGGGTGCAATATAACCCGTCCAGGGCTCAATAGGAAGAGTTCAGGTACATTACACGTTTACACGTATAAAAGTTATATGTAAATATATTAAAACTTGCAGCAAAAACTTTCTATCCCATTTTAGGAAAATTACTCAGACGGAGGTACAGAGAGGAGGACGGAGGACAGAGATATTTGTCTTAATTGGTTTATATGGAGTAAGAGGGCAGAAAGTAATATACATAAGAATGACACTAAAATATTTAAAAAAATGACATGCCATGTTCTTGACACACACACATATATATATATGTATGTATGTACATATTTATTAAGAAACATTACATATTACACAACAACTAAAGTGTATTTTGAGATTTATTTGGAATTTTTCCTTGTAATAATGACAAGTTGTCGTCCAACTTAGCCTCATTTTTCTATCTAATTATTTGAATCTATGTATCGTATGTTTTTGTTAACAATGAACGACGGTGTAATTCGAGTAATGATCGACCGCTAGTAGGTATATTACATACAATAGTATGTGCGTGCATAAACACTACACGCACGTACTTTGTCGTTTGAAGTGGAGTAACGTCAGAAAATAGTATTTTGACAAAAGATTTTTATTTTTAACTAAATTTTTATTTTTAAAATAAGAAAACAGTTTGCCGTCATTATTATTAGATGGTCGTGGGTACAACATATTTATATTAGTAAATATATAATACAGGTCAACAATGAAACAAATACAATAAAATATACGTAAATACAATCTAATAAATTATAAACATATCATAAAACATATGCCAAAAGGTTAAAATTATTAAGAATCGAAAAATAATTCAGTAATTAAATTATTTGGTTCAATTTTGACATTATTTAAATTAAATACAAAAATTATGATTCCGGCCAGGATCGAACTGGCGGCCTTCTGCGTGTAAAGCAGATGTGATAACCACTACACCACGGAACCAGTTGAACACACTTCCCAATAACAAGTACAACAATTAATGTGAAAGTATCGGAGTGCTCTCCATTGCAAAAAATACGAACGCGATTAAAATAAACATTCCTCTATAAAACCGGTCACGTGCCACTGCACGCACAATCATTCTTAATTATAACAAAAAGTTTAATGAAACACATGACGTCACTTTTTATTATTACGATTAACTAGTTTTAGCCCGCGGATTCGCCCGCGTGCCTTACAACGGGGGGCGGTCGAAGGTTTTAGATACAAAAAGTACCCTAAGGCACTCCACCAGGTTTAAGCTTGCTTTATAACAAATTTTATCAAATTCTGTTCAGTGGTTTAGTTAGTAAGATTTCTCCGTAGAGACATTGGATTAGTGATGTTTGCATTTTATGTAATAATATTTTATATTTAAATGTTTATTTTCATTTCCTCATAAGAAATATTTCCTCGTGGGAAGAAACAATGTCCGGTTTCTTAATTGATTGTTGAGTAATTTCCACCGGAACGAGCGCTGTTACTGTTGCGAATGTTTATAATATATTATTAGCAAATACAGGTACTTGCAAAACAAATATACATAAATATGAGATTAATTTGAAACAGAGATCTGGAAGTTGTCGGCGTGAACACACCGAGCCAAATTCATTTCATACGAACATAATCTATTTGGTGGAATGGCTTTGAGAATGACAATATTTTTTCCAGTGTCAATGTCTATTTTGATTTCTGTAAATACAGATATAACTACATAACAAATTAAATCCATTTCAAATAGGTCACTTTTTGGGTACAAACTTCATACATTTAATTATACTAGTGACCGGTGTCCTGGCTTCGCACGGTTGCAATACTGATACTAAATATAATATAGAATGTCTTTATAACGTTCACAGCTTTTTCAGTCAGTTCAAGCATAATGTATTCAAGGTACTTAATTGGATAAGCATTAATGCTATAATGCTTTAAATCGCTTCGTAAATAAGTTATTATTTCTCGTAAAAAGTAATGGATAAAAAATGGTTATTGTAAGTTATCCCTAGGAGATCGACATCAACTATCCGGGACTTTTTTGTAGACCTTTCTAAGGTTTACAATACTGTAGTACATTATTTTGATATATCTCGTAAGGGTCAGCCACATCAAAGTAGGAACCATTAAAATTATCAGTGTTTCTCTATATTATGTATGTACTATACATATAAACCTTCCTCCTGAATTGCTCTATCGATTAAAACCGCATCAAAATCAGTTGCTTTGTTTTATTCTTAGATAGTAGATGTTGAGTATTGTGATGTTGACGTAAATTCTACGATATTGTTGAGGTAGTAAATCACTTTAAAAAATCGACTTTAAAAAATATAAGCGTTTCTGAATATGATCAACAATCATTAATATAAATACTTTATATGATATTTACAACACACGGAGGAATTTAAAATTTCGTTATTATCTAGCAGGTACAGTTGAACTAAGAGTTGATTGCTAAGAGGTCAAGTGAAGATAGAGGTAAGAAAAAAATTTTTGGTTGGTTTTAAGTAAGTTATTGGTTTAATCAAATTAATACAATTAAATGTTAGTTATCTAATCGCTGTAAACCTAATTAATTTCACAATTACTTTATATGCGACTAGGTAAGTCAGTCTTAATAATTCGGCTGATTATATTTGGTATTGCACGAATCATGAAACGATTTTTTTGCAATATGTGCTTTAGGATTTAAAAAAAAGTCGCCTCATTTTTCTGTCTGTTTTTTATACTTAACATAGTTCACAGAATGAAGATACTTAGCAAACTTTTGTTGAGATCATTTAAAGGAAATAAAATTACGTATATGCTTTTCAAAAATTTATTCTGTGTTATATATGCGTACAACAACAACAAAATCCTCCAAAATCTGTACTCAAAAATCAGGTGCGAAATCTGCAAACATGGGAAAATATTCACTAATTGAGTCATAAATCCATTTCAGTAATTGTAGGCCTATTGCGAATGCTCTAATCTTACTCAATGTCTTAAACTATAATTAATAAAAAAACCATAAGGCTTGTATTGTATATCTTTATATTTCCAATTTTTGTTTTGAGAATCGCTTAGCATTATATATTTTTTCAATAAAATGTTGATGACGGGACGATTATATTGTTAGTCAATACGAGATCAAGTTTAGAAAAACTTGGAGTTAGTACTTGTTGATATTCATTTACCTATAGTATTTTATTGAGTAATTCCATTAGTATACAAGTCTAACTAACGAATTTCTGACCGATTGCTCTCAAACTAGCCTGCATTCCGAACCGGTATGTTTAATTTAATCCTGTATAGATGGAATTTAAGTAGATTCTGATTTAGATTTTGATTAACCTGTTAGCGTGTTCAGTGTTCACATTACGGAAACGTTTTCTAATAGTAGAGATTGAACTGTTATTATCGCTTGCTTTAGATGCAAATGCCTCGCTTTGGATCGAATATAATTAACTCTACAAACACGATCACCCTCCTCACCCCTCACCCCTAACTCCGCTCCGATCAATGTAATTTATAACATACGGCCCAACCTTAACATCTGGTGAAGGTAATAACATCATCTCTATTGTTTGACTCTTTGAATATTTGCTAAATAAAACTTTTGTATGTCAGTTTAGAGTTAAAACTTAATGCTTCGTTATTGTTATTAGTTAAAAAACTTGGTTGTGGATTGATTAAAACAATTTAATATTCCAGAGGTCATTAACCCCCTAACCATTCCTTTCCATTTAAGCAGTTATCAAATAGAGATCCTTGGTGAATTGTTAAAATTTTCTATGCACTGATGTTTATGGGCGGTGGTGACTTCTTGCCATAAAATGATCCATATATTATAAAAAAATATTAAAGAATATTTTTATTTAAATATTTTGACTGTGTCGAGCATAAAGTTTTCAAGCAAAAGTTGAAAATAAGACTCGAAAAGAAAATATATATGTATTATTATATATATAAAGCGACTGAATTTGATTCGCACCGACTTTTATTAACTTCTGATATACTCTTCTTAGTAATATACTTTATTCTATTAAAAGCGTCTACACAATGCTCTGCAGTCTTAATATTTATGTTACTCATAAAACACGTCGCGTCACGTTCTCGTAGCGTATATTTGAAGCGAGACCTGCTTACAGCTAGACAAAATGTATACGCTATTTACATTCTAAATACGATATGAATAAGGCATATTATATAATGAAGCTATTTACCGTACGTGCTGGTTGTGGAGCGAAATGCTAATGTTTAATGAGTTATTTTGTTGTGAGGTATGGGGGTGAGACTTAGCGCACATATTTATGAAGAAATGTTAAATATACATAGACTTGTAATATTTGTTAAATATTTTGAATAATTTGAAGTAAAACTTCTTAGGGCACAAGAGATAGGTCATATTTCAAGAACGAATGATGTTGTTGAATGAGTGCGACATTTCTGTGTTACGTTTCTTTACAATGTTGAAATTGAGTCATGTCTAGTTGTGGTTCGCGGCTTTGCTCGATTTTTAGGGTTTGGTCGTAAGGTCTTAGGATAAAAAGTACTTCGTTTAGGTTCAAGTTTGCTTCATTCCGATTTGCATCAAATTCAGTTCAGTGGATTGGGCGTGAATAGACAGACATACAAACATTCCGAGTTACTTTCAAATTCACTATATTAGCTTAGGCTGATAAAAAAAAACAATCCCTCAGAGTTTCAGACGCCGGTTCTTCTCATGTTTCTTTAAAAAATTGAGGTTTGTCCTTATAAACCGGTTATATAATTCAATCGATAAAAAAGTGTCCCAAATCTTGGCCCAATATTAGATTTTTTTTTGGATTAGGATTGTTTGTATTCAGTTATATCTTTTATCAAGTAATTATTAAACTCTAATGTAGTTAATTAACTAGAAGTTTATGATGGGAATTGGCTTAATTGTAAGTTAGTAACTTTTTAAAAATGTTATCAATTAACCAGACAACCAAAAATAAAGGTAATGTAAATCTTATTAGACAATCATAAATTGTTCTCTTGGATGCGGCACTTCGAACTTTATATTAAATACAAGGTAACCTATTTATATAATACAATATGCAATATAGTACCTAGTCTCATTTGAGTAACAATTATAATACACTCCGTCCAGCGCTGCAGCTGAAATTGTAGCGAGCGCCGACACTGTCTTTATTAAACCAAGCAAAGCGCTTAACTTGCGCTTAATTAGATCAGATCGGTTATCTCGATGAAATCTCTAAAAGCGACGTGAAATTCAGCCATTTCCCTGGCACTAAGCTAGCTTACATCTTATACAGTACCTTATAAGCATAATTGTGTAATATTTAAGCAAAGTCACAATGTATTGTGTTCATATTATTTCAGGTAAAGTAATAATTCAACACTGTAACACGACGATTCAAAAGTGCTTTTATGAGCCTACTTGAATAAAGAATATTTTGATCTTCAATTATATATTAATCGTATTAGAGTTACTTCTTTAGAAGAGGTGGCTCGTATGTTTTTGTATAATTTGATGATTTATAAATTGGTAAATTTAAAATTTTCTTATAGAATATAATTCCTTGACCCAGGAAGGATGTATTGACTTTGCGAAGTCGGCAACTTGTTGTTATGAGTTTGTCTATAGTTGTTGAGTTCATACTGATCGGTTCTGTTGTAGGTATATATGATACCGTTGGAAATATACTATAAGGCTTCCGTAAGTAATACTTTCGGAAGTAAAAAAGTAAGTTATACTTTGTTAAAACTATCCCTAAAGAACTCTAGCTCCAAGATTATATATCATGAGACACGTTACTATGAAAATAGTCTATATAACAGTTATAGCTTAGTCAAATGTTAGAAGACGGTTTTTATCTTTAGGTTATCAATTCGACTTAGTATTTAATGTTTCTCAATAGCTTCGCCGATTGTGGACTGACTGTGATGGCTATTGTTCACTTGTGACAGTGGTCACATATAAAAATACAGTTTCACCCTCATGAGTGGAATTAAGGTACCCGTCTTGTTGTTTGTCTATTAGTGGATATCTTTGGCGATATTAGGAACATGGAAAAAATACAAATTTAAATATAATTAAACATAATAATAACCAAAAGATTCGTATTCAAAGTTTAAAAGTAGGTATTATAGTTCCTCACATAATTGTGGTAGATTTCTTGCAGTGAGTCACAAGTCACCGCTGTCGCCTCGCGCTCATAGACCGAGTTAGTCTAACTTTAAATAGCGTATGAATATTTTAAAAGTTCAGCACACGCTCGGAACATATTTAAACATTTCTACAAACCGTTTAAATTGAATTTAACACTCAACGATAATAAAATTACAGTTTTCGAATTGTAATTCCGGCCAACAATTGTTCTCGCTGGCTTAATTTAACTTGGTGGTTGTTTGCGGTGAGGCGGGTGTGGTTATGAGGGGAGGGGCAGGCCACGCGGAGCGACTGAGACTTTGCCGAGGAATCAGGAGGAGGAGAGGAGTTATTAATATAAGTAAACCGACAGTGTTTACTTATATTAATAACTCGGGTTCGTCTCGGAATTTCAACGTAATATATTGTAAGAAAAATATTAAACTTCAAATGAAATATAAGTATTGTATCATTACAAAATATATAATAATAATTATCGCCACTTTAATCGGCTTTACCCGCGTATTTTGTTGTCGTAGGTTTAAGGTATAAAAAAGAGGCCTATGTCCTTCTTTGGGGCTCAAGTTTGCTTCTTACAAGTTCATCAAATTATATTCAGTAGTTCAACAGACGGAAAGTTACATTTGTATTTATAATATAATGGAAAGATGAGAGTTTCCCTACGAGACCGTATCAGAAATGACGAAATCCGCAGGTCGAACTAAAGTGGTAGTGGACGTGGCCTACAGCGCGTAGAACCGACGACCGTTGGGCAGAAAGTTCTCGAGTGGCGACCACTAAACGGAAAACGCAACGTGGGCAAGCACTCTACACTACAAGGTGGACTGACCTGGTCACCAAAACTTCGTTTAGTTTGTAAGGCAATTCCTATCAAGAAAAGCTCTTTGGTAGATAAAATTTACAAAATTCCATATGCCTATTTATATTTTAATAATAAAAGATCCCTTTTTAAATATCAGTCTTAACATCTGCACGATGATCTACTGAGTACCGCGAGTTATAATTAAATTCCATTCATTCACACACTTCAAAACTTTAAAACTTAAGCAATACAAAAATATCTTTAAGTACTCTAATTAATCAAAATATTGTGTGTGTGTGTCTCTGTAACTGTATATGCGACAGTATGGATATGAGTGTGCGTTTAAATATAACGTTTAATATAACAGTTAGGTTGGTATATTGATAGTTATTATAATGGCGACAGTTCATGGTGGAAGCCTTATAGAAAAACAAAGACGAGTAATTCGATCACGATTGAGTTGTCTACCGACTTTTAGTTATGTCAATAAAGAAAAATGTTCTGCAATTTTATGTTTAAAAGAAACAGGAAGGAGATTGATCTGTCGATCTAGATTTAGCTTTTATCTTGTTGAGAGCTTTAAAGCTGACGAGATGAGATCATCGACTGGTAAGTGGATCTTCATAGAAAGTGTGATTCTAAAACTGGCGACCTTAAATAATATTATTTACTTCTGTACAAATAAATAATATTATTTTAAACATTAAAATGTTAAATGTTTTTCTTTTTTTGTTATAATTTACAAACACAAATCCAGATATCCCAGAAATGATAATAACCAATTTTCGGAGCAATGTAATTCTGTAAAAAATCACCCCTCACCACACTCCCGCAATGTTGAAAACAGACTTACGGTGGTGCGCCTAGAGTTACCAAGGCTCAATAATTTCCTAACTCAAAAACAGTGATATGTCATTTTAATAAGTGTATCCTATAAATTTTATTAACTAACATTGCACGATCCTGATTTGTGCTTCGTTTCGAGTTTTTTCTTACAGAATACCTCTACTATTCCATAGTAATAATTATGGTAATGTAAAAAAATTAAGATATTATTAAATCAATGAACGCTTAACAACCCAACAGTCTTAACAATTTAGTTATAATATTTTTATATAAAGATATTTAGGTAAAAAATCTCAACAGCTAATCGGAGTTAGAAAGTCACACATTCGAGCCTCAAAGGGCACCTTTTCTTTTAATTAATTTTTTGGAACAGGTGGCAAAGGAGCTAAAGGCTTATCTGATACAAAGTTACTATCACCACTGATTAACATCTGTAACACCAGGGGGCTTTGCAGGTGCGTTACTGGCCGTTGAGGAATGAGTAGGCTGCCAGGCTTTTCTTGAAGATTCGCAAGTCGCATAGGTTTGGAAAAACTGCCGTCGTAAGCTGGTTCCTCAGAGTGGTTGTTTTTTTTATTTGATTCAATTCCGATTTAACTTCAACCGAACCACGTCTGTATCTTTGTGTTAGTAGAATAGACAAAAGGCTACACGGCAACGTATACGTTTCGATTGCGATAAATTCACAATTTAGAGAAATTGGTCTTCTGATCGCTCTCCGGACGAGTTTGATTGAGTCGTCCTATTGGACTATGAGAGCGTGGGAATCTCTTGTACTGAGAGTAAGTCCTTAAGGTTGATTATTATTTATATTGTTATTTCAAGTTGGAAATAATAATTCGCAAAAACTAGTTCTAGTACCGGCTTGCTTCCAGTATGCTAATGTAACAGAAAGCTGGAGTACTTTAACCGCCAGCCATTGTACATTTATATATGAAATGAGTTGAACGAGATATTTTTTGCACAAGTTTGTAGCGCTCGTGAACTGTTCGCTTTGAAGCGCACGGAGAGGCTAGGTTTTAATTTAGGTCTTTAGAGAATTACTGAATATTTGATAACTATCTAACGAGCTGGAATTCGGAGCATGTCTGACTCTGTGCATTTTACATATTTAATTTCTTAAATATACAAATCACAAAACTTTAGAGACACAATTATTTACAAGCTTTTATAACTTTCACCTGTTCTGGTGTGTAATCAACTCTTTTAAGTTAAATTTAACAATTATTTAACGAATCTGAAATTTTACAGTTAGAATAATAATGCATTTTAACCATACTCGTAATCATGACCTGATACTTCCTAGGACTGACGTCAGAGGAAATAACTCTTTAACTGTTAACAATATAGAGACATTTTTTTGTATAAATATTTTAGTATGATAGCCCGCTGTAAATTTCACTATGTTCCTATGTCACTCTGCACCAGAGTTGGCTCCCAATGAGCTAACTTCTTAATGTAAACCAGCACATACACGACTTTTTGTATACGCATTCAATCGTGAAAGCCCGTCATAATTGCTGCCAACAACACAAACACAGAATTTTGTTTACGCATTCAATAATTTTACCATTTCCAAAGACTGGCATGACTAAGATGGAGTTCAGATTATACGTACTGTTATAGAATTGTATAGAATGTTGCAAATCATATTATGCTGAGCTTGCACGGTACATGAAATGCTGAATAGAACTGTCGACATTGTTGTCTATTAAAGCTCAAAGCTCTTTGTTGCTTTAAGTAAGGTCAAGCCCTAGAAGTTCCTTTATATAAGAACTAAATTGTAGTACATTAACAGGCGAACGATCCTGCAGCGATTCATTCATTGAAATTAACAGGTCGTTTCAAATAATAAGTAAAAAAAAACTTTCGACACTTTTCAGGCCAAGTGTACTTCTTTCTAAATAACGTAGATTTTTGGAGGAAAGGTAGGCACGCAATCTGGTGATTATGACTGGTTGCTACCATCAATAGACGACGGTGCTGGAAGAAATATTAATCTTGGTAACTAAGATGATATATCCATTGTGCCTGTAGTTATACTGGCGCATTCATCCTTCAAACTGGAATACAAGAATACTGTTTACTATTGATTGGCGGTAGAATATCTGATGAGTGGGTGGTAACTACCCAGACAGGCTTACACAAAGCCTCCAAGATATCCTTATTAGATGTTATTATTATTAAGGTCAATGACGAATATATGTTATGTCAAACGAATACCTATCAGCATTCATTTTAAAGATTGAAGTAATATCATGTTTTTATGACGTAAGAATTTAAGGATTCAGCTTCAAGAATATTATATGAGAGTTTATAAATTTACGTTTAATATAAATTGTAGTTTTCCTAACTTCGTAAGGTTTAATAGCAACCCTTGCAAGTTAGGACGAGCTGATAATACGCAAAGAACACAACATGGGATCATTAGGAGGCAGTATAGCCGTTGAGTTATCGGTGAATAAAAAATAACCTGATTCTCGTTTCGAATTTTCCATCACGTCCTGCAAAACTCCGCGTCGTATGATGCGAGTCACAAAAATAAACGGGTCCCGGTTATCGATGTGGGAAAATTGCAAGACGATATCCTATTTCAGGATTGACTCTGCACGTGTCTCTCCAACGAATCGATCGATTTTATTCGTGTTCGATCATTTTAATTTCACAGATGAAATCTTACACTTAAGGTTTGAAAGTTTGATATATCAATGCATTACTAAAATTTCTAAAAAAGTCTTAAGTCAACCTTCAATAATGGTGACCTTCATGGAGGTTTTTCTTTACATTTTCTTCGTAGAATTGACAAGTCAAATAAAAAAACCGGCGGTAACCTTAAATTTAATAGAATATTGTAAAAGTATGATCCAAGAGTGGTTGTGCTTATAGGAGTCCACTTGATTGAAGAATATTTTAATTAATTTGATGAGTGGGTAGTACATACCCATGTGGCTGTACAAAGCTCTAAACTATCTAAAATCACTAATAAAACTTCTTAAATACACACGACGGAATTAAATAAGCTCTTACGTAAGGATTTAATATACCAGCGTAGGGCGGGCACACACTTGTATATATAATTCTCACACACACGCAAATAAATGGGAAGGGTGTGCTCATAATTTATTCATAACGTTCAAACACATTTGGCGTTAACTCAGCGATCTCAATGGACACATAACAATATCATGTTTTTTGCTATAAAATTTTGTACAAAATGTAAGCCCGCTACGTTCATTGTTCATTTAACGTTTCTTTTGATCATGCGCCGTGTTATTTTTGTCGATGTATTTAATGTTATTTGGTTTTTCCTTAAATACGTTTTGATTTGAATTATTTACTATGTGTTATAATTTATCGTTTTAAATATTCTAGTTTGTTTTCAATAATAAACATTTACTATTAGATAGATCAGATGTGGAGCCGAGAATATAAGTTCACAGGCTCTCAGTAGATAAAACTCTATAATAATTAGATCATAACAGAACATCAAGGTTCCAATCCAATGATATTTCGTAATTTTAATTTATGTTCTTCTTGTTAGAATCCTCATTTTAAATTGATGGTGACGTTGGCGACTAAAAAGTCTTTTGCTACGCCGTAGGCAGGAGGTATATAATATAAATGTCCTGTAATGATAATAATAGTCACAATCTTTATCTCTTTAAATTTTAATCTATTTATATTAATTATTGTTGGCAGGGCTTTGTGCAATCCCCGTCTCTCGTCATCCAAACAGTAATATTTGGAATGGTTGTGTTCCGGTTTAAAGAGCGAGCGGGAAAGTGTGACGTCATTACATCTTAGTTCCCAAGGTTGGGAGTGCATTGTCGATGTAATTGTTAATATACCTTATAGCGCCAATGTCTATGGACAGATGTGACCACTATCCGTCAGATGGTCCATTTGCCGCCCACCTGAAATAGGTCCCCATCATAAAAAGGAAAAATTACCAAAAGTTGTATTATGTAGATTGGAGATCTTGGAACACACATTATAAATAGAACTTTCTTGTCATTGGTGAGAGTGGTGAGGTTATTCTAAAAGTAACTAAGAAAGAAGTAAGTGAAAATGACTTTTAAAGTTAATTAGTAGTTGTAGTCGGTTCGAGTTATATTCCCGAGGGTTTTTTCCTCTCGCTTCATAGCTGGCGTTTAGTTAACATTCCCGATATAATTAAACTTAATTTGTTATGCGTGATGTAGCGTTAAATTAAATCATTTTTACATATATTTTATTCAGAATTTCATAATTAATTTTATCTTGGTTTTAAATTTAAGTATGTTTTGTTTTATATGTATCTTTTATTGTTTAGGATATTATTCAGTACAATAATAAAAATAAAATATTAAATTATTTATATATATAATTTAAGGGGGTCACACTAATCAAGAATAACAAACAATAAACTAATATTTTTTCTCCTTTTTTGCTTCAATTTTAAACCAGTTCCACAAGCCGCTACAGGCTTTCACACACATGGATATGATAACAAACAAAAGTCAAACAAATTTAACGTAATATATAAATATATATTTTAAATAAGGTCTTTTACTGTAATAGATTCTAATCGCTTAACTTAAAATAATGACCGTCTCTCAACACTTGTCATCCACACGATGTCTGATAATGGAATGAACTACAGGACATGCAATCTCCTTTTGAATCGACTTTCCGAACATCTGGCTAGACTGCCGGAGCGCACCGATTGTATCAGTTTCGTTTAATTGTCAACTTATTAACATGTCTTTGGGGACTTATGGACGATAAAGGATTATTTATATAAGTTTATGATCTTCGTTATATAGTTAGTATTTTTTATCTCATACTAGCTGTTTCGTACTATTTTACCAGCCTTAAAAGTTTCTACTCCACCCCCATGGCCTTTATTCTTGCTCAAGAATTGGACTTGTTGTTACCTTTTAATTTACTATGGAAAGTTTGGTACACGATTGGCAAGCTTGTTTTGACAAGTGACGATATCTGCAGCGAGCTTATTTCATATGACTGACTGATATTGAGTTCACTTCTCTGCGCCTTAGCCAGAGCAACATGGGAGGATAAGGTTTTAAGTAAGGAAAAGCTGGTCTTGGGTATACGTTAAAACTTTTTACAATTGTTAGTCCAATATTTTTTTTGGTTCTAGCTACAGATGCTTTATACGTTCAGACAAAAACAGGTGTTGGGTATCCAATTTTTTTTCTGTACCCCTGACAACGTATAAGCAAAATTTCATGATGAATGAGTGGATAGTTAAGGCGTGAAAACGTAACAAACAGACAAACTTATTTTTGCATTTATTATAATAATACCCCTAAACTACGACTATGCATAAAAAAAATCATGTTGATCTGTAAAAACAAACAATCTTATTCATGGGAACCGTTCACCTTTAGGGGTAAAAATCTTTGTGCTAGTCCAGGCTATAATCTCAGTGCCAAAATTCACTCAGGACCGTTCCAGTTTTACTGGCGTGCTTGAGTAACAATTATCCGCCTCTTGTGCATCTTTCTTAAATGTGATTCAACTTTATGTTTACTGGTGTACAATAAAGAGTATTTTGATTTCGATTTTTTGATTATCCATCCAAACTTACGCTCTTATAATATTAGTAAGATACTCGCCATTGCGTATGTACTTGGGTCACGCGAACAGCAATTCGCACTGAGATCGCGACGAAAACTAGGAGACGTCTTTATAACCCTTTGATACCGATGGCCATTCCATAACACAAGTTTCAAGTACCCTTTCGTCCTCGAAACGGTGGTAGAGTTATAATATTGAGGATTCAAACTCGCTTGATTGTATTTTATAGATAATACTTTATACGTATATCTGTCTGTATCTAATTAAAACAATTCGTACAAATAAATCCGGCGATTTTAATTAAAATTGTAAATTAAATCAGTACTGACGCGGCGAACAAGTAGCGAAATAGGGCCGGCGGTTACGTACCAATTATGTTTTTAATTGTTTCGTATTTTGTACAAAAGACGGTAAAATATTAAACGCTATCTGACATCTTTACCAAAATTTACATATGAACCAAAATTGCTTATATTTTTTAAGACCGGACTCGTCTGCCGTCGACTATACGCCATGACGCTCTCTTATGCCGTGGGGGCACCCCTTCCTTGCTATCTAATATTATAATTTATATATACATAGTTATACCTATACAAATTTTAAAATTAAAAAGTGTATGTTTTTATTTACTTTAGATATACTTATAAATTATTTCAATAATCGTCCATTAATAATGTTATTTTTTTACAAATTATAAGAAAATCTAGCGACCCGCCACGGCTTCGCACGGGTACAATGCTGCCTACTATACTAAATATACTACAGAATGTCTTACAACGTTTACAGTTTTACAGTCTTTAGACAATACAAACCGCTATGTCTCTGCGTTTTAAATCTGTAATATCTTCGAAAATATTCATTTAAATTAAATGCTGTAGAGGGCTGCTGTGCGGCTGCTGCGCACGTTGTATTAATCTATATTATACGCGCGATGTATTTAAGGTTAATTGGATAAGGATTAATGCTATATCGCCTAAATCGTTTCGAAAATAAGCCATTATTTCTCGTAAAAAGTAAAGAATAACAAAATGGTAGTTGTGGGCTATCCCTAAGAGATAGACATATGTATACCATCGCGGACCTTTATGATGACCTTTTTAAGGTGTAGAATACTGTAGTACATTATTTTGATCTATCTCGTAGGGTTTTTGCAATGTAAGCGCAAAAAATGTGATTAAATAAATCTCATCGTCGTAAATACGATATCACATTAGAAACCTCTAAAATTATCAGTGTTTCTCTACTATATTGTGCATATATTATACATATAACCTTCCTCTTGAATCAATCTTTTAAAAACTGCATCAAAATCCGTTGTGTAATTGTAAAGATCTAAGCATACATAGGGACAGACAGCGGTAAGCGACTTTGTTTGATACTATGTAATGATG
Organism: Vanessa tameamea; assembly: GCF_037043105.1. NCBI lineage: Eukaryota > Metazoa > Arthropoda > Insecta > Lepidoptera > Nymphalidae > Vanessa > Vanessa tameamea. The sequence goes on from NC_087324.1 coordinate 12,304,720, forward strand.
ATGATGTATGAGTACATTAAGATTATACGTATTATAATAACCAAATTGAACATTAAAAGAAATTCACAAAAACTAAACACGATATAAATGATACGTTTATCTTATTTAGTGATTGTATTGTTTGCGGATGAAATATTTTCACTTTTTTTTAAAGTTGTCAGATAAAATACTAATCATATTATCCGCAACAAAACCAATTATCTTGATAGAAACTGAAAAACATTATAAATCACGACTTTTAAAAGTAAACTTGAACACAAAAGTTTCCGACTTTGCAAACTGAATGCATTTTTCATGGAAAGTCTGTAGGAAAATATTTATTTAACAATAAATAAATTAAAATTCACTTTAAAATATCTATCAATGATATTATGTTTATTATTACGTTAACGATTATATACATAGATACGCTTTGAGTTAGCATAAGTTGTTCGTAGCGGATATATTAATTTAATTGTACGAGTATATGATTTTGATTACTATACATATACCTCCGTGGTCGAGTAGTGTGTACACCGGTTTTCATGGGTACACCACTCCGAGGTCCCGGGTTCGATTCCCGGCCGAGTCGATGTAGAAAAAGTTCATTAGTTTTCTATGTTGTCTTGGGTCTGGGTGTATGTGGTACCGTCGTTACTTCTGATTTTCCTTAACACAAGTGCTTTAGTTACTTACATTGGGATCAGAGTAATGTATGTGATGTTGTCCAGTATTTATTTATTATTTATATATGTATAAAATGGTTGATGAAGAAAAGTAATTACTGAGTTATTTGTCCACTCTCCTTACTCGTTTCGAACTAAATATTCGTATTTAATTTATCTTATAAACAGATGATTGAAAAGTTCTCGTAAAGCCTACTTGAATAAAGTATTTCTTGCTAAAAATACGTAAGCTCAAACAACTTTAAGCGGAGAGCAAAAGTAGTTACTCGGAAAATCTGTCGAGCTCTTAAGACGAGCTGCACACATGTAGTTACGTAGATACACCCACGCCACCGAAAACGGTGCCATGTTTTAAAATATACATAAATGAAATAAATTCTTATTTTAATTTTATCACGTTAAAAGCTTTTAAAATACTTTAAATCTTCAGATAAATCTGCATTTAACAGTGAAATTTCTGTAAAATACAACGCGATACTTCACTCGACGCGGAGAATTTAATAATTTTACTTTATATTAATCAATTTCAGAGCGTGGTGTTAATTATTATTTATTTTTGTTTTTACTTTATAGGTGACCAGTGAACCGAATGGTTTGTTAAAACAAATACTTTGTATTTAACAACCGGGAATATTAAAAACAAATGTGTAAATAAAACCTGTCTGTTTCTGTCTTTGATAAGATTTGTATTTTAATGTAATCCATTCTTTAGCGAGACTACTAGGCAGGACGTTTTATAGTGCTCAAGTGTGTGCGCACATAAGTGCACTTTCTACTCTCTATCCCCTAAGTCTTATAATCAACACACTTCTATCTCAAAGCCTTCTTCCCGAAAAACATTTTAAGGTCGTATCTTTTTTTACTTTTAAAGAAATATATATAAATATATATATTTAAAAAAAATCTATTCACGTATTTAAAAACTATTATTTGCTTATCTGAAATAAATGCAGCATGTATCGAATAACGAACCTGAATATTTCCTATTTAACAACACTTTGTAGAATATATGAAAGCTGTGCAGAGCGGCGAACTACAAAGTAAGAGCAGCTGTTCTTGGCATTTCACATAAAGGGCTCACCTGCTCCGGACGATCGCACCGAGCTCACTCTGTGAGAAAATATTTAGAAGATATATTTCGGAACGATATTGACTATTAATACAATACGACTTTAAGCTATGCTGGTTTCGGGCGCATAGTTTTCTTGACAATAGGTAGATCTTTTGATACAGTGTGCAGGCTGAGAGACTTGACGTAATAGGTAATTAAATAAAATAATTAATTCAACGAATTCATTGGTAAATTTACATTTATGGTTTATATACGGATACGCGGTTTTATAGAAGTACAAAATATATGAATGTGTAAACTCAATCCGCCCTCAATAAATGCTTTAGGGCGGATTACCCATCCGCGAGATACTTCTTTAAAAGGCTATAAATACTGTATTCCTTAACCTGCGATTGCGGAATATGTAAATGGATATACTCGTTCACACAATATTGTTTCTGTATATAAAAACAAAAATGTATATTGTTATATATATTCGGGATTAAAATGTATGAATAAATAATGAACTGATAGAATACATATATATATTTAAAGAAGGTTTTTATAGAATTAGTTTGTTGTAATATTTGAGTGGATGTGTAACTAAAATACCTTGCGATTAAACTACTTAAATACAAACATCAAAACAGTTTTGTCGATCTGAATCAAGAGTGAATAAGAGCGTTTTCACATTATCCGATACGATGTCGGCGTCGGACGACGATAGCTGACAGCTGATAGTCGACCGTGTGCTATTTACACATATTTCCGACAAAATCACTCCGATTCGGCCATTTGCTCTTCGTACGGGTATGTATCATGGCTGGCTATAATAAAAAACTTTATTTACTGTATCTATTATATTTGAGACGCAAAGAAAGTATTAGTATACATCCCATTGTGGACGCTAGATATTCTTTATATAGCTTTTTAGCAAACTACAAAAATAGCCGCCAAAGATAGGGCTCTGCGCACACAGAGACAATTTAAATGCACGTATAGCACACTTACAAACATTATCGTCCGACGGCTAACGGGCACCCGATGGCGCTTCCTACACATCGGTGTGGGCTCCGATATCGGATCGGATAATGTTTTTCACATTATCCTCGCTCCAACGTTTGCTATAATTTTTATCCGTCTAGTTCGTCGAGGACACATCCCACAGTAAACATCCTCATAACTCCTCACGTGTTTATCTCCGCTCTTGTTTTTGCTCATTATTCACTTTTATTACATTCGTTACAATCATTTCAAGTAAACAACATTCTTCGACAAATCCATGAGTTTTTACTAAATGTATTGTGTATTTATTTTTTGTACAATTTCTTGTTGTGTATATTTCTCCTATTCTTTTTGAGGTTGAAGCTTACTTCACCACGTTGCTCCAATATGGCTTCTTCTTCTTTCAAATTCTCTTCCGTTGAACACGAGGTTAATAGTCATAACCACAAATTCGGTGTGCCTGCTCGGGTTCGACCCTAGAATCATCGGTTAAAATTCACGTCTTCTAACCACTGGGCCATCACGGCTATTATATATAATCTCTATATTATTATATAATTCTGTCAACTGTCAAGTTAACAAGTTGATCACTATGACGGTTTTTTTGCGAGTAAAGTTTTACAAAATCGCAGGTTCAGGTTGAATGAAGTCATTGGAAAATAAAACTAACATCTTGATATTATAAAGTATTTATATTTATATACCTGTTACATATATAGTTCTAATTTTTAGTCTTAGCGGGCTTTTTGTTCAGCTCCACAATTTTATTGGCTTATATTTACATAAATAAAAATCTTCCGGAGGCTCGGTGTAATAGTCTTTATTTCCTAACTCCCGACTGGTAATGATAATTCATGGACAGAAATACTCATTACTTATTTTTCGGAAGTCTGGGTCTTGGAATTTACAGCTCATATGAGGCACTACACCAACGGCGCAATAAATATATAAATAACAGCTAATTTACACTCTAACCACAAACAGTTTAATTAGAATCATTTCTGTTTATAACACAGTCTGTAACAGTTTAATAAAAGTATCCGTACCAGTACACATTAAATAATTTTCAAGCGACGAAAAATTCTATCTCCTATATTAATAAAATTGTGGACATTGCTCGCTTAAAATAAGTACATCCTTATATTGTGACCACTCACGCGGTGGCGAAGAGCCGCGATTAAGACCGTGTGGCGCCTCTTAATCTACATTTTAATTTAGCTTAGTTTTTAATTTAAATTGAGACGTAATTTTTATTTAAATGTAAGAGTTATTTATTCTTGAGACAGTAATTATTACGTTGTATCTATTGCTTATATAAATTACGTGGAACCTGGAACACAGGTGAAGCTTAGATGATAATGGTCATCAGAAAAAAATCCAGAATATGTATTATAACTGACCAGCGTTGGTGTGTTTTCCTCAGCACATGGTGAAACAGGACCTTATCCCGACAGGATGTATTAAAAGTTTAGTTTCTCTTTCATATATTTCTTGTTAGCTGATAAATAATTTTATGTATTTTTCTATAAATCGTACTATACTACTACTGCGGGTTGTAATGTTGACTCAACCGAGAGGAAGCTACCAGAGACTGGGTTCTCTGCTAGCTTAGTTACTCTTGCTCATTAGTCATATACAATTAAATGAATTCATACGTAAATATATTTTTTAACTTGAGCTTTAAATTTATTTATTGATAAATGTAATTGTGTATTTTAATATTCCTAGCGGTCCATAAAATCATTTGGAACCAACTGTATGAAGATACGCCCGTAACGAGGCCCGCAGGCGGCATCAACGTCAGTTACGAAGTTCATAGCGTAGTACGGCTGAAAGTTCTGCATGTTCTTAAGAAACATGTTTCGTACAAACATCAAAGGAACGCGTAACTCCTATTCCGAGTTTGATCGTTCCAGTTCTTATTTCGTAGTCTGTAGCGATAAAAAAATCACATATTCGTGATGAAAATTTGTCTTTTCTTTGCGTTCGAATTTAAAAAATGTATATACGTGGCATAATTTTTCACGTTTTTTTGTTGCAAAGTTTCACCTGAAACTTCCTTTATTCAAGTAGGTTCCTAAAGATAATTTAAAGTAATTATTACAAATAAAAAAACGATAGTTATCCCCAGTTTAGAATGGATATTCTACTGATAATAGCCAAAAACTCACTTGTCACCTTTTTGTTCAAATGTTATTAAATTCTATATACAATTCAATTTACATTGTATCCTGTATGGGAATCCAGTAAACATACAGCTCGCTTTTTTATCCTAGTTGCCAGCATTTGTTATAACTACTACAATGTTGCTGCCGACGAAAGTACTCAGCCGGTAGCTCTCAGATGGTATTAAATATATTTTTCCATATACTATGTTATTACATTGCTGTGTGTATCCGTAAAATATAATAAACTTGACAACTCTGACGAGTGATTCGTCTAACATTCGCGCGTCTCATCGCAGACTCATCGATCACCGCCGTCCCCGAGACGTGTGGTCTCCCGGAGTAACCATATACTTATCCACGATGACGTATATCATTTATATAACGATAAGTAATTTAGATGTATTACGCCTTTTAAGAATCGCTCATTATTTTATTTAAGCCGCTGAAGATTAAGATAAGAAAATATATTATGACGTCCTACTATATCACAACGCTTAGATTTGGCTTAGGTGTTTGTTCAATAAAAATTATTTGTGTACACGAATAACAAAAATGTATTTCACGTAATCGTGGTGATCCGTTTTGACGGGTAAGTGAACCAGTGTAAAATCAGACGTATAGAAAATTACCTAAGTATTATTAAAGACTACCATTTTATTTTTGACGTCTTACCCAATTTAAGTGCTCTAAAAATTCAAGCAGCATAAAAGCATTAAGACCTCAACTAGAAGTAATTTGATATGCAATTAATATTCTTCCTAAGTCATTATTCTTGATGTGGACAATGTTTAGGTTAGTTACACAGAATTTTCCCTTGAACTCGAAAGGAAAACAACGACCGTCAGTAAGTTCGTTTACTTGTACACTACAAATTTACAAGTTACATAATTATTAATTAGTTTTGGACGTGCCTTACTCGATGTGCGATTAAATATTACTGAAGTGCTATTGAGGTTTCATTATAAGTCTAAATATTTTAATATACTCGTACCTAATTTGCTTCTGCTATCGCTGTTTAACAGAAAAGAAGTGAAGCAAAAATGTTGAAAAATATAAATAGGCAGAGACGAATTAGTTCTGTACCTTTTTCTCTTCTGTTTGTCAAACGTTTTTGCACGACTCATGGTGCGGAGCATCACAGTGCTTTGCGATTGTTTTTTTTTGTTACCTCTTTTCAGCTATGATTTTTTTTCTATTATACTATTGTTAGTTCACGATTAAGATAGTATTACTGTTGTAAAGATAATTTAAAAGTGATCAAATCTGTACTTTTCGAAAATTGATTTAACATGATAAAAACGTAATTAAAAACATCAAAATAGTCCATAACTAGTATGAAATCTGAAAACACTATCACAGAAAAAAAGTTTTTCTTTTTAAATAAATTTATTTCAGTGGTTAAAATTCTCCTATTGCGAGTGGAACAAATCCAAAATATTTAAATAAGGTCTATTAAGTAAGGATCATAATATAACTTTACAAAAATAATAGCATAGATACCGTATACTCGTAGATGCACATTATAAATGCTGAAAAAATAAAAAATATTATTTATTTTAAGCTCAGCTCTGGAGCGATGAAAACCTATTTGGACATCGAGTTACTCGGAACAAGATTTTAATACCAACATGCCGATGTTTGTCTGTAACGCGTCAACATTGACTTTGCACTCGCAACTGTACGTTGGATAAAACCGAAGCAATAATAACAGACTTTTGTTTGTAAAATAAATAATATTGGAAAAGATTCATTGTTTATATTACAAATAAATATGATGTTATGAGGAAGGTAGAAGGTGGCTGATATTTGACCACCATGTCCATCAATATGAATAGATAATGTTTTGCTTATTTTGGGGCTAATCCCAAAGACTTTTTTATTAAGAAATGGACGAGTCGGGTTTTGTGGGATTCTCACAGTCCCTCTTTATACTACCTACGGACCAGCGTCTCAGAAGAAACAATGGGCCTGTAATCCAATTCCCTGCGGAGCATCGCTAACACGTTTGCTCGCACTGAGAGATCTCGTCCACTTTTAGAAATGTTTATAACTATTTATTTAAATATCAATACGATTGTTTCAGTGAAATAATTTTGAGGACGATTAGTGTAAAATTTAATGATCGAAGTGCAACATTTCCGAATGTAATGTTTGTTCTAAAACATTCTCTACCCCTAAAAGCTTTATGAAACTGCAAATTCCAATTTTGTTACGTTTTCTAAATTGCGTGCATTTTTGTATTTTTAAAGCAATATTTTTCAAAGCAATATGATAAGTAATGTCATACGTATGTATGTATTCCGAAGAGTACGAGAAAATAGAAAACAATCGGTAATTTCTTCTATTCGATTACACAAGACTTGAGTCAGCCGAGCCGGGATGAGATCGCGTCGTAAATGTTGATCGAATAGTATGATACTGCACATTCGAGACCAAGGAAGAGAGTTTATGTCAGATATGACGTGTGTGACGATTCTAAAGTCCTCGTAAAATCTAAATTAAACGAGACTTTTAACTCTGTGTTTTTTTTGTCATTAAAATTTTATCTAAATTTAAAACGATTTTGCATAAGTACTATCCGACTCAGAACTCAAAACAAAGACACATTTGTAAACTTATTGATTACTGATGATGACTGATGAAATAACAATAAGATTAAAATTTTAAAATTACTGACTGTTATAAAAATTCAAATCCTAAAATGATGTGGGGGTATTCAAATTTGTATGGGAAATATCAACACTTTTGATCAGTTAAAACTTTTGGAGACCGATTCCGATAAAATATCCCATCGAGTACACGGCCAGTATCAAAATATTACAGTATTAATCAGTTACTTTAATGGTAAACTAAACTAACGTTGTTTTTGGTACGATTTTTAGTTTGCTACAATAAAAATTCCACTCGGAGCTGTCTGTGTATACATAATCCAACATACCATTTCTATCAGTTTTAAAATGATATATTCGTTTAGGTTTCAGATATGTATGAGTCGAATCACGTCCTGATCGTTCTAGTTACATTATTACACTGATATTGATGAGATAGTAAACTGATTTTTTATTCGTTAGTGGAAAGCATGCAAGGGTCACAGGATGTTGATGTAAATGCATCGTTTCACATTGGTACTATAAAAAATATTGACCATTCGTTACAAACGTTAGGGATGTTATGTGGCCCCGTAACCGTAACCGAAACTGTCGGATATCTGAAATAAAATTATAGCCGTAACCGTATAAAAAAACCGATAAAAAACGTTTACTATAATTTTATTTTCGCATAGTGTTATACTTAAAGAGAGTAGCTAATTGTATTTGAAAGCTATTCGTTTATTTCTGTAATTATATCTAAAACTAAAAAAAAATGGCCTACATACAAATAAAGTCAAATTCATATATCGAATCTTTTAGATTTTCTAAACAATCCCACAACCATAACTGAAACTATCTGAAACAATCGGACAACACGAAATAAATTCGTATCCTTACTCGTATCTGAAACCGAACCGGTACAATTATATTCGCGTATACGTGCCCATATCCAGATCCAAAATTACAAATCCATAACATCACTGAAACATGAAATTAACATTATGTTTTTGTTTACTTATAGCGTTTCTGTTAACAGAACATTGGGTTGTAATTTTCACCGGTGGCTTTCTATGAACTCCATACCCTTGTCTTAATTGATGCGAATCTGACCTGAACGTCGAGCGGCCTCAGAGTTAGATAATTCAATTGCAACGCGATTATTGCACGGGACGCGCTCCTTGTTCTAATTCACTCAGTCTGCCGTCCGCTTTTTATTTTTAAATTCAATAAAAGGGCACCATTTTATGAATTGCACTCTGTAGCTTAAGGCTATATTTAAATGATAATAATTGATTTTAATAATTTCAAGCAATCGAACGTGGATCGAATCTAATTATGTTTTTAATTTTCCATTAGGGAATGAGCTAATTATCCTTGACACAGGTTATATAATTAACCCATAAAGGTAAAATATCTTAAATTTATCGTAAGTTTAACTCTTTGTAACGTGTGAAGTACTTGTAAATAGAGTATTTTTTTTAAATTATATTCTTCGAATTAATTCCGAACACGATGAACAGAATGAACATCATATATGAACAGTAAATATTTTTTCTGGACGGATACATTATGTCATACATAAATAAAAAAACAAGAGTTTTCATAGTGACTTATATGAAAGCAACAATGGACTTAAGATAATATTAAATTCAAATCCAAATTGGAATATGAAGGTTTAAGCCAAAAGGATTGAGATTATGAACGAGGACGAGGGAAAAGGACCATATTACTTAATCCCGAAGAAAAACCCCTTTCACCCGTCGCGTCGTCTCCTAATTTATAGAGCCAGGTAAGATTCAAGTCGATGTTATTAGGTAGGAAAAAAATGTCAACATAGGTTACCTTGATTACGTTCTTTGTATGTAAAATAATTTTCTTTGTCATTGTCTGCTTATGTTTACATAGTTCTAGAAAGTATTTATATAGTTTTGGTATATTTTTCTCTGATTAAAAATGTTTCAAAATTAAAGACAAAATTATTGTGGCCTAAAATCTATCATCAGGTTCAACCCATCAGTTGAATGTGTAAAGATTTTGCCTTGAAAGGAGCAGGAGAGGTTGTAATGTTTGAGGACGTTGGGGCAATTAATCAGTTGATCAGACCACATCTGATTGAAGCCTGTCACATCACTACGGCCCAATCAACGGCTGTATTAACTAATGGATTACCATTAGAAGCTTTGACCAAAGGACCAGAGCTTCAATTTGAAGATTGCTTTTAATCACACTACATTACTTCGTTTTGAATTAATTTAGTAAATGTTGACCTTTAAGTTGGACAGAATGTAAGTAGTGTTTATTTTGGTAATAATTATTTGTTTATCTCCTTTGATCTTGACTTTTAGCATGCTTGGTGGTGTCTGACGGATCTGTCTATGACATGTATGTAATTAGGTAGTAAATATTCTTATAAATTTTATATTTTTCGTTTCCAAGTGTGAAGATATAAATTAGATAACTTTGATATCTATCCCTTAATACTTAGCACACTCCCGCTGAATAAAAACAAACATAAAGTTAGAAGCAAGCTGACAGAACCAACAGATTTGTTTTGTTCATACAAAAGCTACTATGAGTCTACGTGTCCCATATCCTAGTCGCGAGCACCGGTTAGATGATTATCAGCTCGATTACGAGCGAACACCATACAGTTTTCATTTATTTAATATTTACTATTAATTTGTCGCGCTTGATAGACCCTGAATCGGATTAAATTTTGCTGGCAATCTTAAAATTTAACCTTCTGCATCAGGAGAGTAGACTTTTGTTCTTTGAATGAAATGAAAATTCATCTTTGAGTACAAGCAAAATAAATCGCAGATCAGTTTGAATATCGATAATGATTATTGAGCATTATAGAAAAAAGACAGATGGAGCCAGCGGTACGTTTATTATGCGGTATGTTTAGTAGAGTGACAAAAGTGAATGCAAATCAAAAGCGAATACAAATTCCCGGTAGTGCGTTCTCGTAACGGGTAAAATGAATGGGTATGACCGTTGAAACACGAATAAAATTTATAATATCAGTCCCCACTGACGGCATCATCGGCGTATTTGTCGGTTTAGTATGTTCTTTTCCCTAACAACGCGTGTCGGAAATAACATAATGAGTAAATAAGTCATTTTCGTAGTTATAATATTAGTTAAGATAAGAACCTTTTAAAAAATAAATGATTATTTAATATTTTAGTATTACATCAATAGCGAAAAAAGACCTGAATCGTTCGAGTCGAAATTGTTGTAAAAATTATTGCAAAATATTAATTTATATACATTTAATATGAGATGAAGTTAAAAAAGTTGAACGGGAAACTTGTTAAATGTACAATATTGACGTTATAATAATATATTTTCGTAATATTTGTCGTCGAGCACGTATCACTAGCTGTACTAACTACGAAACTTTGTAAATCAACTCGTACCGCAGCGGGCGACTGGGAGAGGTTATGTGATGTCGGCGCGTAGTTTCCAAGCTATCAGCTCTAAATACCGGCTCAATATATCTGGGCATAATTATCACAATGTATCGCATCGATGTGGAATTTCGGTCTCGCGTTCTGTTCGAGATCATAATACGGCGGTCGATATGGAAACAATTTCATTTATTTTGGGATTATCAGCAAAATTTGGCTGCCATCAATTTATTCATTCGGATATAACCACAGTAGTTCATTCCATATAATTGAAACTGATTACTTTATTTGATGATTTAATGTAATTCGTTAAAACCGAGTGTTCATATACTTGGTGGTAGGGCTTTGTGCATGTCCTTTTGGGTACGTACCACTCATCAGTTATTGTTACGCCAAGCAGCAATACTACGTATTTTTGTGTTTCGATTTAAAAGGTGAGTGAGCTAGTGTAATTACAGGTAAGAGGGACGTAGCATATCAGTTACCAAGGTTGATGGCGCATTAGCAATTTAAGGATTGGTTAATATTCCTTACAGTGCCAATGTCTATGGGCAATGGTGACCACTTACCATTGGACCATTTGACAATGAAAATAATCATCATTCAGCAATGGTAATGTCGAGCTTGAAACAAAGCTTCTTTCAAAAATTGCGTGGTCTCTTCAAAAAAACCGTTCCTTTTACTTAATAAGTGACTCTCACCCAGACGGGCCTGCCCGGGGCCGTGTCACCAGGTTCAGAATTAGATATGACGTGTCGGATAAAGATTCGATTGCTTTTACAAAGGCGAGGAGCTTTGTTGAGATATAAAATATTACCACATCCTTAGTATCCTGCCCATATTCTGAACTGGATTCGCCATCTGTGTGCTTTATAAGGGTACACCTTGTAATTTAATGTTTTCAGAGTTCTTAACTTGTTATACAAAGTATTATTTATTTAACAAGAATTTGTTTAATCGATCATTTCATTATTTGTTGAGGAGTCGTCTCATGTTTTACTCGTATAATATTATTACGTTGAAGAACGCAAAATTAGAAATCTTATCATCTGGTTCCGTGGTGTAGTGGTTATCACATCTGCTTTACACGCAGAAGGCCGCCAGTTCGATCCTGGCCGGAATCATAGCTTTTTATAAATTAAACATTGCTATTATTTTGCGTATGTGTGAAACTGCGAAGTGCAGGCACTTATGTGATAATAATATACATATACGAAACATGCTGTCTCTTTGGTATACGTTTTATCACTACTGTTTGTTGGTTTGTTTTTCATTGAGGCATTAGAAAATAATTGTACTCAAATATTAGTACAGATAAAGTATATTAAAATGTTATATATTTAACTAGATATTTCCCGCTTGCTAGGCATTAAATAACGAAAGGGGGAAGGATCAATTGAACTAATAAAAATAATAGGATATAAGTATATTCGTGATTGGCATACAAAGGCCAATATAATTATGTGATATACAAATGGAAGATATATGATATAAATTTTAAAAATCGAATTCAAAACTTACGTTTGGGGTAAGATATGAAAGTAGCGTTAAAAAGAGATTTAAGATTTGAATCTTCGTTGTAAGTTCGGTCGAGTTACGGACAGCGGCAGCTGCTGCTCGCCTACCTACTCGTAACTAAGTGACATTAGCCATTATAACTATCAAACATCGACGAGATAACGAAACATAATCGGATTGAGAGTTGTTTTTATTGCTCGTTAAATGACTATCGCTGATAAATGTGCCATAAAAAACTCGATTGTAGTGAATTTTTGTCGATCAATTATTACAATTTAAATAATTTTTGTATATGCCGCGGTGATATTGTAAATACCGTTAGATTATAATCTATCTCGCGAGTTTGTTAACTATCGAAATATTGTAAACTCTACCACACTACTTACAATTTAGCGGATTATTTTTCGAAGTAAATTTCAGTTAAATTATATAAACTCTAGTCTAACCTAACCGAAATATTATGAACTATCGAAATTGTGTTTTATGGTAAGATGAATACCCGTTCACAATCTTTCTACGGTTTACAATTGCGCGAGATAGATTATAATCTAAAGGTATTTAGAATTTTATGGTGATATATATAAAATAGGACGAGCATGCAGCAGGAGCAATGGATCACCTGATGGTTGTCAACACCGCCCATAGACATCGACGCTGTAAGAAATAATAATTCCATTCCATACAAAGGCAACGCAGCGACAATCTTGGGAACGAAGATGTTATGGCCTGTAGTTACACTGGCTCATTCACCCTTCCAACCAGAACACAACAATTCTAAGTATTGCCGTTTGCCGTAAGATTATGTGATGCGGGTGGTACCTACCCAGACGGGCTTGCAGAAAGCCTTACAACCAAGTATATTTTATGTCATCAAGTTCACTCAAGGTTTTTTGCGCGTTGGCCAGTTTGTTCGCAGTAGAATCTATATTTCGAACCAGCGGTACCTTTAATTTTATTGATTATCTCATGTAATGTCGAATCAAAAGTGGCTTTATGAAACCTACTTGCATAAAAAACTACTTGGTTGGTTTAGCGTAACCCGATTCAGAATCTGCCAAAGGTGTCCCGTATTAACTTAAGTTAGTCGATCTTAAGCGTCTAATTATGTACATACAAACGATTAAGTCAAGTTAAGCAAAGTGGTTCGTGAAGTGATCGCGCGGTTGATTGATCCTGCTTCCATTACGCGAACTTTCGGGACGACGTTCGCCAGCTCTCCGCGGACGTCTCGCAGGATCGATTAATTGCGAACTTTACACATTTAACATCAACTCGTTAAATGAGTGGCACTGTTCTGCCTCGTCGGTGATTCATTACTGAGGGTACAGTTTTATCACTTCGTTTAACTTTTTCAAATCGCCTTCTGAACTGTTCGTTTGTTTATTTTACTTCAGTTTTTTGTTAATAATATAATTAATTTGTAATTTATATTTTTTGCTTTTTCTTCGTAGAAACCAGTGATTACTTTAAATTTAATTTGATTTTGTGAAATGACGATTTAAGTGTGCTCGTTAAACTGTGAATAAAGCATTTTATTTTGATTGAAAACATGAGTGTTCTAGCATGAGAGACTAACTGTCTCATTGGTGTTTCAAGACTGCAGGTTCGAATGCCTATAAAATGCTTATTACTAGCAGCTCGCAGTAAAGTGTCAATTTGTCAAGTTGCCTCAACTTGATGGAAAGTGACTACTACCGCACGGGGATATGTACAACAATGGGGGGATATTTTAAAATGTTTTATTCCGTTTCATAAATTCAAAACATTTGTAAAAATACATTCGTAAAGAAGGCATATTATTCGATACAAGATTATATAGATGATAAAAAAGCGTGGAATTAAAGCTTGTAGACTTCCAGGCAGGATATATAACACATGACTGTATTTTTAGATATTGAAAATGATTAACTACCGAGTTTCTTGCCGGTTCTTCTCAGTAGAATCTACATTCCGAAACGGTGTTAGCTTTAATTAATATAGTTTCTAAAATGACGATTCAAAATTGCTTGTAAAAGCCTACTTGAATAAAGTATATTTTGATTTTTATTACTAATATTCACCGAAATGTTAAGTAAGGCACGTGATAATGACATAACATATCATAACGTGGGAATACATGTTCAACATTTATTTTCAGTATTTTAGAATTTTCCTCATGACCACACGAACATGTTAAAAATAATTTAGTAAAAGTGCCCCATACAAATTATGCAAGGTAAATTATTGAACTAAGTTTCTAAGTAGCGAAACCTTTTAAGAACTCCCGCGAGAATAAGGGATAGGGGTGACATATGACGGCGCTTTAGTAGAGGTCACCAGCACTTACCGTCCACATTGGTTAGTCCAGCTCAATGGAGAGCGTACTTTGTGCCTGTGACCTGAATTGAAGATTTTGTTAAATTAGTACCTGGTCATTGTTTCGCCCACATTAGAAGCGGAAAGGGGGAGGTGGTCTCGTAGGTATTAAGGATTAAATAGGATACTAGGATTTAATTTTTTTTATTCAATAAAAAATCTAGTTCAAATTGCATTAATTTTAATTAAATATTTATCTAATTAAAACGTTTAAAATGAATATATGTTTTAGAGTGATAACGTTATGCACCAGCCGGTAGGCACAACTAATTGGATATTTTGTCGCCAAACTGCAATAATTATTATTCGTTGCTCATGTCAGTGTCAGTAGCCCAAGTCATTACAGGCACAGGGGACATAACATCTTAGCTCCCCAGGTTGCTGGCGCATTGGCAAAGCTAAAAATTGTTAATATTTTTTACAGCGCCAATATGTACGGCGGACATGAATCACCATCAGTTGTTCCATTAGTCCTATAGCCTACCAATATCACAATGTGTATAGTGAAAACTACCACAGGCTTAGCGAATAAAATACCCTAACTAGAGAAGAGCCGGTGAAAGTAACATGTTGTTTGTCTTATTTTATAGTTTTAAACGCAATGATGACGTGTGACAGCCTAAACTAACCTCTTTATAATATAATTAGTTTGATTAATTTATAATACGTAGAGCTTAAGCTATTGCGTATTACTTAATTTATATTCAACGGCCTCTTCAAACTTTGTCAAGGAATAAACGACACAATCAGACTCCGAGAAATACACCGCATGGCCTAAACAAATATTTGTTTCAACCGGACAAGTCAAATCAGCGATCTGAAACGAGGAAATTTCTGTTGTAAAATTAGGCGAACCAGAATATGCTCTGACGATACGCAAATTCAGACATTACGTGCCGCAGGTGGCATTGATTCATGCGTTCGTGTTTATGAATTTCTGTTGGCGGATTGTCAATTTTTTTAATAACAAAAATTAAAAAAAATGTCCTTTAAAGAAAATGAAACTTTGAACATCATCAAAGTTAGAAGATGGTATAAAATCAAAACATTTTGGTTTGAGATTGTTTGTGATTTTTTGAATCATCATGTACGATTACGAGTACGAACTTGATATAACGATTCGGAATGTATGTAAATGCCGAGAAAAACGGGCAAGAAACAAAGTTTTTTTCATTTAACCAAAAAATGCCAAAAGGTAAGTTAATGAAATTCAATTTCAATATTATTTTCATTGAATTGATTTTTGTTTTGAGCATGGTTCAAATCTACATTTTTTGTAATTGCTAATAAAAAAAAATAATAACTACATTAGAACAGTTCGTATTCATTGATTGGTGAAGAGAGCAAATCCTTTTTTCATCAATACCAAATTCAAAACCATTTGCTCAATATAGAAGTCTTACAAATTACTCTTACTTATCGAATGTCTAAGTAAAAACTATTATATACGCAATACATACTAACTATATACGCAAAAAACGAACACTGATAACTGGGTATACTTATATGGTTATATAAGAGTCACTTGCACGTTTTGTACAAGCTCTATTAGCTCTTAAACGAATGTGTCATCATGGGCTGAGTTAAAGCGAATTTTGCAGCGGTCGGTCATGCTCAACATTAGGAATGTAACACTTCACACCGCCAGGCGTTTCATGTACAGAAACTGAATCACCGTGATTCGTAATACGAATGTTCCCGCACGAACGATTGCCTGCCTCGTTGGTCTTCGTCGGCAAACTCATGTGTGTCAGCACTCTAGCTGGTCCTGCCGTCTCGGATCCATAAATGCTAGTTTTTTTTTATCTTTGTATTGTACATTTGTGTTGTACTTTATAGTTTGTTTATGTTGTACTTGGTGGACAGGCTTTGGGGTACATGTCAGTCACCTCCTCGTGGTGTACCCTGGGCAACGGGGCCGGCTTGAGCTTGCTCGTCGGCCGCGGCTAAGACTGGCGGAAGGGATGCCGCGGGGCCGCTCCTGGTACGTCCCTGATCGGCGTCAGGGCGGACCATGTGAGTGGCCTCGTTGGCTAGGAGGGAGTGGGAGGGCTCGCTACTCGAGCCTCCCAGGTGTTTTACACCGGCGGTCAGCGGCGGAGCCTACCATCTTGTCCGCCGCAGGGCGTCAGCTTCGTTGACGCCCAGCCTCCAGTGGCGGACTCGGGGGAGTTCGCCACATTCCCACGTGGAGGATGAGGGGGAAGGCGCGCACTAGGCGCGCTTTCCATGAATATTCAGCCGCCTTACGGCGGCTGCCGCTGGTGGGGTCGCGGTTGCATGCCCTTGGCGATCCCGTTGCCTCACCACTCGGCGGCATGGTGGAAACCCGAGGATGGTTTTAGTGGGTAGGACAGGGCATTAGCATCAGCGTGCCCTGGCACGGGGCATTAGGCCCCGGTTGAGTCCCACATACCCGTCCCGGTCCCCCGACCGGGCGGCATGCGTAAATGCATTTCCTCCTCGTTAAACAAAAAAAAAATAATTGGTGGACAGGCTTTGTACAAGCCCGTCTAGGTTCTTACCCACTCCTCTGATATTCAGCTGCCTAATAGCAATATTTAGTATTGTTATGATCTGCCTAGAGCCGAGAGGGCCGAGATGGCCCAGTGGTTAGGTTAATGCGCGTGCATCTTAACCGATGATTGCGGGTTCAAACCCAGGCCAGCATCACTGAATTTTATGTGCTAAATTTTTGTACATAATTCATCTTGTTTTCCGTGGGGAAAAGAAAAACATTGTGATGAAACCTGCATGTGTCTAATTGCAACGAAATATTGTCGGTGGAAAATGCTCCAAACATTCTTCTCAAAGGGAGAGGGGGCCTTAGCCTAGCATTGGGAATTTTACAGGTTGTTAATGAGCCAGTGTAACTATTATGAAATTAAATTTCAAGGTTGTTGGCGCATTAGCGATATAAGAAATTGTTAATATTTTTTACATTGCCAATACTATGATCTGTTATGTGTTGCGATCACCCACTAACCGGTGACTATGAAAATGTGTTCGACCACCGTTTTTTTAAAATAAACGTGTGTCTGAGTATGTGAATTCACAACAATTCATAACAGTTTATAATGCGTACACAGATAATACGGCACGGAGAAATACGAATCCCATGTAATAAGTCATTGTTCGACACGAGGCGCACTAAGCCTGGTGATTGAGGGTAATGTCGACATTGTTCTCAGAACACATTATACGTAGCTCTGTTCACTCAACCGAAGGTGTTTGTTGCATTATTCTGCAAACAATACAGCTCGGATTGTATCTGATTATTCGCTTATATAGCTTCAGTGAAGGGTTAAGGGTTAAGAACACGTGATCGTGGTAAGGCTTCATAAGCGACGGGAATCTATAGACTAAAAGCGAAAACAAATAAGAAGAAAAAACAAATAAGAAGTTACAATATATGTATAAATAAAAATGTTGCCACAAGTAGGTCAGATGATTTTCTAAATTTGGAATAATAATTCCCATCATGAAATTTAGTTGTGACTGTATGTTGAGATGTATATTCTCTTTAGAGAGGTGGATCGTTCTGCCTTGCTCTTTATTTGCTTTTTTTTTTAACTGTACAAGTACGTTAAACCTGTAATTCAGACGAGAATACAGTTACTTGTTGCCAGATCAAAGAGCCAACTGATGCGTAGTGGAAATCGACAACAAATTCTCGTAAAACTCAAATGTTTATGCTCGTATATTTGTTTTCAAAATTTCGTGTTTTTAAAATTTATTAAACTTCATTTTATTAAGCTTAAACTGCGGCTTTATCCGCTCAAAATTTATAAAGCTTTACAAATAACACAAACCGCCGACCACCATTAGCATTAGCAAAAAAGTAGCCTATCTCCATTCGAAATTTCATCTAAGTCGGTGCAGCGGTTTAAGTGTAAAGAGGTTACAGACAGACAAATAGTAATGTCGAACATTAACTATAAACATTGCAGTGGGAAAAAATATATGTACAAAATAACCTTTTCAGTTGGTTTCCATAAATAATCCCCTGCTTTGATTCGGCTCTGATATACACAGGTACTGACAGAGATTAATTTCACGGTGCATGCGGCTGGCGGCGTGGTGGTTGATGCCAAACGAGTAGTTTGGCAGTCGTCAAAATGTACTCGTAACTCGCTGAGAGCTAGATGTTGTTATGTACGGATTCAAACCAATTTCACGAACGATACTAGCTCCTCTCGAAAAAAACATCGAGTAAGCCAGTGGAAGTCTAGCGTCAGTATAAATATACGATGTTTCGTCGATATCCAATATACTGAAGAGTATGGAAAAGTATTTACAAAACTAGTGCGGCTACGGAATACGTTACATTTGCTCAAGTAGACGTACAAATGTTACATTAGAACATACGTTTGGCTAAGCAACAATTATATTTGGACAAGTTACAGTCAAAATACTCTTTATTCAAGTAGGATATTACAAGCAGTTTTGGATCGTCTTTTAAACACGCTTTTATTAGCTTCACTTGTAACTTCCTATGTATGTAAGAAAATCTTGGAATCTTAATTTGACCCACTTCCCGGTCTTCGATTAGGATGAAACTTTGCACACGCTCAGAGTTCTAATGACAATACATGACTAGCTATACATGACTTAAATCCAATATGGCGGACATCCAAGATGGCGGATTGGCTATTTGAAATGCACCCCCATGATATGGGTATAAAATGAAAATGGTTTGCTTTTGTAATTTTTAGTGCGTGCTAAAAGCGTGTTTTTTTGTTTTTTAAACTATTATTTTTATTATAAGAACAATTTTAACCTTAAATTAGTATTACAGTAGTCCATGGACGTTAGAAGTAACTTTGCATTAGTTTAGCAACCGAAACATTTGGCAAATATTCAAGCAGCAATAGCAGCTCCAAAGGTTTGTTAATTTTCATGTGACTTTCAGATATTTCTTTCCACAAACTAAATATTGTTACTTAACGATATCGAGGAAGGTACCAAGACAACCAGAAATTTGGACAAATAGTTAATAAGTTGTGTTTCAGTTGATGTGTTCTATTTGAAATTAATTTTAAGGAGATGTGCAACCGGCCCGTACAAGCTCGGCTTGGATTGGACTTACAAAACAACTTGTACATTATGAAGGCATTGTTATTTCAACCTGTATATTTTTTTCAAGATCAAGATCCAGAGTTTTGATCATTTATTTGTCTAAATATAGTATCAAATTGAGAATCCGTCGAAAAAAATAGTCATCACTAAGTACACGAATGCTAGTGAAACTGTATGACATTTGGTGAGTGTCAAGTGTAGCTGTTACGCACACCAAGATCATAAAATTGGCTCATTTGTTTTAGTTCTATTGTAGTGCGACACTCTATCTTGAAGTAAAAATAATCCAAGATTCAGAGAAATATAACACTGAAATTATTAGACAACTGAATTACTAAGCAAATAACAGATACCAGGAAACGTAAACCATGTAAAAAAACCACGAGAAAATATTCGCAATCGAGTCGCAATATCACACAAGTCAACAAGAAGTTTATCACGTGACAGATCAAAGGATCTGCCATTTGTTCGATGAAACAATTACCCGTTCCATTGATTTATACAACTTAATATCTATATCAGTCAGCGATTATAATTACCTACTTATAGGTATGTTTATTATTATATGCCTATAACAGTTGATTAAATATTTTATATTCTAAATATATCCCGGTAAAATTACCAGAAATGCCAAAAATCGAGCATCGCATTGTATCAAACTGAAAACACATAATTTTTTATAAAATTTTGTTTTTTTAAGCCGTAATATACACTTGTACTTTACAGTAGACATCAATATTTGGAAGTTTATACACATTTTCCTCAGTCGCTCGTCAGCGAGGGGCGCGCAATACAACATATTTCGGGAGTGAGGCTGAGTTCGCAATAAAGAAGATTTATCTCGGTGTTTGCGTCCGAGAAGCCGTAACGAGCGGAAACATCGTGTGACGCGGCGGTCGCTCCATTGTGGGCTGCTCCATGGCGCTGTTCCGAGCGGCGAGCGAGCTCAGGCGCGGGTCGAGGCTAAAAATCATGTTTCTGTCTCACCAAAATAAATTTCTCACTGCACTTAACTTCACCTCTATCTGGTAGTTGATATTGGTGAAGGCTTGATACGTTTACCTTTCGCAACTTAGTATCAGTACCGAGACTCCTACGCCAACGGGAAGAACCTGCCAAAGATGATGCATAAACATGCGCTAATGCTTTCATTGCGAGAGACGGAATCAATACCGCGCTGGTCCCGTTCTCTCGGTCGCGTGTTACAGCACAAACGTATCCGAAGCGAGAGTTACTATCGGCTCGTCGCGGGATCGTGTTTAGTGCCGCGTTATGGATCTTTATGGATCTGTGATCCGTGGTACCTCATTGCGTTCGAGATTTAATTTGGTCAGGTTTTAGGTTTTACGAGAATTTTGCTTGGTTGTCGTTGTAGGCCTCTGTGCAAAATTAGTTTTATTTTTTTTATTTTCTTTTTATTTTTACTTTACTTTTATTTTCTCGTCAAATAGCAATAATCTTCTTTGCCGGATTCCATTTGAGGGTTGCGTATGTCAACGGCACAAGGGGTATAATATATTACTTCCTATCATTTGCGACGCACTGACGTTGCAAGAAATAGTAAATATTTTGTAGTACAATTTTTTTTTAAAAGTATTACAAAAATGCTTAAATTTTTTTTTGTTATATTTAATTGTACAAATTAATTTTAGTTAAATTACTTAGACTTAATCAGGAGGATTAAGCAATTATATATGGATACCATTAAGTGCTCCAAAGATATTAATCATTTGCACCGTATAGAAGGCACAGATTGCAGTATCAAGGTTATCGTGTCACGGGGCGCGCGGTCGCCGCCTCAGCGTCGGCACGGTATCTTTTGCACCTCCGCCCTGCGCTGCATCGACTACTCATTAAACTTGACCTTGAATGTTTTCATTTACATAATACTCTTCTTCTTTCTTCTTATTTCAGTATTTTTATGTTTTCATACATTAATTCAAACAAAGAATATATGTTTAATGAACTTATGAGGGATTCTGTAGCATCGATCTATTCAATAGTTCATGCTGAATTTCTCTTAAACTATTAGACGAATTATAGGGTTGGAGTTTGGATCTTATTTTCCTAATTATGGTGCCTAATTACGGAATTATGTGGCAAATAAGCGAATTTTTGAGGAGCCAATTAAAAAATACTTACCTTCAACGTGGCTTACCAAATGAAAGCTTTTGGTTATGAGAATTTTCATTATATTTTCTTAAATATTAAGTTGTGCCCTTTAAGATATATCAATGCGAATGTACAAAACCGAGCGCGGCAGCAACGTTAAGCCGATTGTAATTTTATGCCAAACATTTTATAAATACCTAACAATTATGTATCAGTCGTTGTTTCAAGCTTAAAACGTAGAACGAAATGGCATTTCTTGGTATGGTCACTGGTGTATGTACTAAAAATGTACTGCGTATTAATACTCACGCAAAAAACCCATATCGTGAACAGAAGTAATCGGAACGATTCTATCCATATGAATGTACAAATAAACGTATACAGAGAACTCTTAACCATTTGGTTTTATAATGAAAGAAACCCTATTTTCAGCGCCATAAAATTTAGAGCAGGTAATTTAAAGTTGGAGCGGTCGTGATGTGTTTCGGTGACGTGCACAATCGGCGGCTAGTCAGCTGTAGCGGCGGGCCCGCGCCGGCGGACACAATGCCGCAGCGCGCTCCGGGCAGCCACTCGCGGACTATCAGACTTACATGATATAAATTAAGGCATAACAGGTAGCATATAATAACTGATTATGCTATTATAAGAAATGTTATACTTATTCTTGAATTTATATCGACTGAGGTCTTATTTGGGTATATTGATTACTTACATCGAATTTATTACACATTTCAAATTAGTTGTAAAAATGGAAAGTTGAAAAATATACTGTTGAATAAATGAGCGACTATATTAACAAAGTAATAAATAAAAATAATGCATCGTTTATATCAATTTTTCCGTTATTTTATTAGCAATAAACAAAATCTCACAAACACATTTTATATAATGAGTATTAAAATTTTAGAAATACAAAATATAGAAAATGACCTAAAAAGGATCCCTCTGGAATGCAAAAATAAATCGGTAGCCATAACAAAATAGTTTGATATTCGCGCTGGAGCAGCGTAGAGGAGTAAGCTTCATTATATTTTCTTCAGAGGAGAAGAGATCTTGCACCCGTTTGTCATTTATTTGCATTCCACTGATTACAGGAGAGTTCATGTTTTGTCCAGAGGATCGGAATTGCGAGTCAATTTACCATTATACGTGATCATGATTTGTATTTTTTAATATGATTAAGGCCTTAATGTAGATAATTCTTATGTGAATATTTTTTAAAATAATACTCATAATAATAATTAATAATTTCTAAAATAATAAGCTACTTCATAAAATTATAAAATAAAAATTCAATTTTTTTAACGTATTCTTAATTTACTTATGTTGTTGTATAATTATCGAGAAATACTCGAAAAATAATCATTATATTTCAGTTTGTAATGTGTTAAAACTACTTCTTATGGAATGTCTATTGAATATCTTCGTTGTTTTAGTAAAATGATCGTCGTTGTAGAGCAAGCCTCGGTCGTGTTCGACATTCGGCTTCGTTTGTATTAAGTATTGAATTGCTGTACTCTGCTCTTCATTTGGTGAGGCACAATAGAAATATTGTATGGATTCCTTTATTTCCTCTATCAATACCGTCGGTTTGTATTGTACTTAAAATTTCAAATACATTTGACTCCGTTACCGATCCGAGCTGGACATATTTATCGACAAAGTTATAACCGGCTAAATGAAATAATACATCTTTATTTTATACTAAGATACAGCAATTATTCATAAATGTTTAATGTAATGTTCACGCCCGTGCACACTTTCGTATCACAGTTGTATGTAGTACTCGGTTGATTATTTTCGAAATAAATACTAATCTCGTTCTGATTCTATTCAATGTTTAGTGTGTAATATTACATACATATACTCAGTGGTAATTTACTTTCTGAAATGTGAAAATATTCAATATTTTAATAATGCACATGTAAACACACATCAATATTATTTATTCAACCAAATGATGAAATGAGACGACCACTGTGTAGGTGTTGCCTGTGTTATTATCAGAGTTTGTCTTTGGTCTCGTATCCTATGTCTCTTAATATTCTATATTTTAAAGCTATCCAGCACAAACTCTACACTTACCTACATACATAGACAGCCTTCTGGCGAACCTACTGTAAAATCACTAATCCATGGTCTTATAAAAAGGTTTGCACCAGCTAAACATATTCTTAACAGCACCGTTTGCATATGTTTTCTAAGACAGATCTATACAATTAAAAAAGGATGTTAACCTGTTTACTAAAAACATTTATTCATAAATTGACTTGGATTTTTATGGTTTAAAATAATACAAGGCTTTGTCTTCTACTTTCAAATCTCAGATTACAGTTGACAGAAAGAGATAGATAGATGGGTGTACTCACCCGCTTTATAATATGTTTTAGCAAGTACATGTAATATGTACATGTTGACACTGACATTTTGATGTAATATCAAGAATGATGAATAAGAAGAATTAGACTTTCAAAGTACTTAAATCAAACTGAGTGAATATTTTATAAAGTTACTTTGACGAAACTAAAAAAAAAGTCGATTAAAAAATACTCGAATAAAGTGTATCATTTTATAATGATATTAACACGTACTCGCGTATAAAATCTAAATATTGCATTACCTTCAACGTATATTGCAGTCGCTGAGTGACAGTTGGGGTGAGTGGACGCAGTGAGGCGTTCACAGGTGACACGCAGACAGTCAACGCTGTTCTAATGTAAGCCTTATGTTAGGTATCTTACAGATCAATGAGTCGCAGGTCAATGGTCGGTATATAGCTGTAGCTCGCACGTATCGATGTAGTGTAAGACGATTACCGTCAACCGAGTTAGTAATCTTGTTTAGAGACCGCCTCACGAATGACTGCGCAGCACGGTGACCCTCATCAATGTAACAGGATTGGATTAATTTCTTGTTTATTTATGTTACGAGTTCACGACGAGGATGAGCATATAAGCTATTAAAGTAACTTTTCATCTTCCCCCATTAACACTCCCACCGAAATAAATATCACAGTAATTTAGAAAATACGTCGAAAATATTGCCGTTTGACGTCATGGTAACCAATTATTGCACCTTTTTTTGGTCTCACTGAAAAACGAAAACAATACTTTCCTCCGTGAAGCGAGAGTATTTGGAACTCACTGGTGTCGGATGCACTGGAATACTTACTAGCAATTAACGAGCGCTCTCCTCTCCGTCTCTTTGTTTAGCGTGAAGGAATAAGTTCCAAATCCTGCAAAGTTCTCACTAAGTTCAGAAGTAACATATTTACAGACCGTTGAAGTTCCTTACATAATTATATATTCATAGTCTACAGCGTAAACAAATATATATTTGTATTAAGAGTTAACTTTACAAGAGCGCACCAGACTGTGTAAACGTAAAGAAGGCGAATGCCCGTCAGGTGAATAAACTTTGCCGTATATAAATATCACATCATGTTGATCACGAGGGTTCTGACAAAAGCAATACGATAAGATTTAAAAATGTTCGCGTCCATGAAACAATAAAAAACCAACAAACCGCAATATTAGTGACAACGGGGCCGGCCAATGAGCAAGTTTTAATTAACTGCCGACGCAGCCGTGAGTCGCAGGCAAGTTGTTTGCATTGGAAAAGGAATGATTGTTTATTGCGACAGTCCTGCGTGCGAGGTTGGCTCTTATGGCGTAATTGTTTTTATACTCGCAGACCGCATCGCTCTTTAACATCATTATTTCATTTAAAATAAAATACAAACATTCAAATTTGATAATCTGTTAAACTTTGAGAGTAAGATTGCTATGCACTTCTCTGTGAATCTAAAATAGTATGCAGGCGAACAAGCATTATTTTACGAAATACACATTTTATAATGTTTTCACATAAGTTAAGTTACATTTTCAAATAGTTCTATTTGTCACAACAGCAACCGCATGGTTTTTATTAAAAAAATAACAAGAAAAATCGTAATTGCAGAATTATTATTTTCATATTAATGTCATTACGAAGGCGGTCGTGACGTCTGCAGCGAGTT
Organism: Vanessa tameamea; assembly: GCF_037043105.1. Lineage (NCBI taxonomy): Eukaryota > Metazoa > Arthropoda > Insecta > Lepidoptera > Nymphalidae > Vanessa > Vanessa tameamea. Next base: position 12,330,698 of record NC_087324.1, read on the forward strand.
ATTAAGTTTCAGCGAGTGCTTGATTACGAGCTCATTAGCTGGCTGCTCACTCGCGACTACAATGCCGCGCCCGCGTTAACTGCATTCCTTACTGAGGAATGGAATATGCTCTAAGCTTAATCGGCACAGCGAAGTCGTCGTTCCTCTAAAGCTTGTATTTATACTGTAGCGATGATTCATCGTAGTGGCAGAAGTAAGTTCATAAAATGATCCCTTGTCATAAATATGAGTGATTGTTCGAGAAAGTTCGAATGATATTATTCTATAGTTATGCTAATCATTACATAGTATAAAACAAAGTCGCTTACCGCTGTCTGTCCCTGTGTATGCTTAGATCTTTAAAATTACACAACGGATTTTGATGCGGTTTTTTATAATAGATAGATTGATTCAAGAGGAAGGTTTATATGTATAATACATGCACAATATAGTAGTAAAATGATGTCATAAATAAACACATTTTTTGCGTTTACATTGCAAACGTTGGCTGAACCCTACGAGATAGAATAAAATAATATACTACAGTATTGTACAGCATATTCTTCAAAAAATTTCGCGATGGTATTTGTCTATCAGTGTAGTCCTTTACAGCATGTAATTTTAATAAATATTTTCGAAGATATAACAGATTTAAAATGCAGAGAGATAGCGGTTTGTATTGTTTAATGGCTGAAAAACTGTGAACGTTGTAAGACATTCTGAAGTATATTTAGTATCAGCATTGCATCCGTGCGAAGCCGAAGCCGAGGCGAGTCGTTATATAATAAAATGGCTCAGTAAAACATTATATTATCAAACGTTTGATTAAATGAAGGGCATTTATAATATTATGATGTATTATTAAGCCACCGTAAAATGTTTGCCACGAAAATACTCTACGAATTCTGTACAATATTTTGTGATTTACATGTACCTATTATTGTTTGATAAGCTGTGTGTGGTTTTATATGGAAAAGTTGTAGATATGTTTACATGACTTTATAAAAAAACATTTTCGGTGTTTTGGGTAATATAATTATGGAAGACGATTGTTTTACATACAAATACACAAAGAGCCGACCTTATCTCATGATTCAGGGGTTTCAGAGACATACATCAGTAGTCGTCGCCCTGTCTGTTGTTCGCTTTGAACTGATTTATGGCTCGTGCTCAGCTTGAGGAGAATTGTATACGATTCTTATCAATATACTTATTTATGAGTTTATTTCCTTTGTTTAGTAAAATGCTTTGTAGGAGTTGTCGCATATGTGAGTGAGTTTATTGGTGGGTAAAGTCTTAAAACCGACTTATAGGTCATAAGCTAACATTTGACTAAAAAGAGGAACTTTTAAGACCAACATTATTTTTCACGGATAACCAGGATTTTTTGATCCCATACCAGAAAATTAAAAGTTCATGTGTATTCAAAATTTTATTTTGAAACTCATTAGCCATTAATTTTGTCAGAAACATTTGAAACGATGAAAGTAGTTGTGTTCAAGTATGAAGCACGCTTGAATCGCAAAGAAGAACGACTAACCTCTAAAATGCGAGTGAAGCCGCAGTTGACGTAGCATGTTCAATTATATTTCAGAGAGTATTTTTCGTATACTCTCATAAAGGTTTTAGGTTGGTTCATTTTATGGATCCGATGTATGTCATGTATATTTCCCAACTCTGTTTACGCATATTTAAATGTATTTACGTACACAGAGACCGGGCGCAGGCTCGTGAAATTGACAGCTGAACCGCGCTCGCCGTGTCTGTGGTTACACATGTTTAACGGTACGAGTATAACTGTTTCATTTACAACAAATAGTGGAAATGTTATTGGTCTATTTCAAAGTAGTTATTGCTACATAATAAAATTAATAGTTTATGGATTTGCTTGAATTGACGCTAGAGAAAAAGAATACGTGTATTTTAAAGTTTAACTCTTAATTTAGCAAAAAAATCCACTAAGTTTCTTTGGCCGGTTTTTCTCAGTTAAGGGTATCTTCTTCTCCGAACCTATTACGGTTTTATTTTATGATCATTAAGTAATTGTAATGCATTTATGCCGAATAAAGTAATTAGATTAGATTTGAATCAAATAACAATTTTCTAAACTAGAAATAACTTTACTTGGTGGTAGGGCTTTGTGCAAGCCTGTCTGGGTAGGTACCACCCACTCATCAGATATTCAGTATTGTTGTGTTCCAGTTTGAAGGGTGAGTGAGCCAGTGTAACTACAGGCACAAGGGACGTAACATCTTGGGTCCCAAGGTTGGTGGCGCATTGGTGATGTAAGGAATGATTAATATTTCTTACAACGCTATTGTTTATGGGTGGTGGTGTCCACTTACCATAAGGTGGCCCATTTGCTCGTCCACCTACCGATATCATTAAAAAAAAGAACTAGCTGTTTTTATTCATCCAACTTTGCATGAGCTACACTTATTGGCTTTGCGTCATTGTTTTTTAAATTTTTTGACTAAAAATATATTACAGATTACCCATTTAACATTATCGGTCTTTTTATTCCAAGTCAAAGTCAAAAATCATCAAAGTCAAAAACTACCGATTTGGAAACTAAACACCTCGGACCTGAGAAGAACCGGTGAACGAAACTCAGCTGGATTTTTTTCAATGTCATATTTTGCAATTATTTTTTTTATACAATAACAAGAAATATATTTACGTTATTTCAAAAATTCTAGGCGATCATCTCATTCCCAATGTGTACAATCAACTAAGAAGTCAATAGTTTTATAATATTCTCTAACACAAAAACGCTCTGACGATTCTCTTAAATTTTACAATTGAATACTTTTGAACGTTTTCTGGGATCCTGTTGTAAAAACGTATACATTGCTCCACAAAAGAGTTACTAACTCTGTGTAATCGGGTACTTGGAGTAACAAGTTTATGTTTGTTCCTAGTATTAATAGTATGTAGTACGTTACAATTTCTGGAAAAAAACATCCAGAAATGATGTACATACATAACACTATCAAAAACAAATGGAGAAACGACTGTCATAAAGTATAATCTATTAATACACATTTCAGATATTATAGGACGAGAACAAATACAGCTATAGAAATATTTTCTTCTCTTATTTAGATTATCAATAATATATCAGTTTTTTTATTATTATGGCGTAGATGCAGTTGTTGAAAGCATCAGGTTCGCGCGTGTTCGCGCGTGTTCGCTCGTGTCTTTCGTGCACTTTCAGACGAAATTTTTCTTAACCGAATTTCCGGAATACATGATGTTATAATTTCATTGAAATAAAAGATGTAAAATACATTGTAAGATTAATCCATTTTATATGTAATCTATAATTCTATATACGTTTACGATATTACGAAACACTATTAAATATAAACAATTCATGATGTCAGTTGCAAGATATAAATAATATGTTAAATAATAGTATCGAAAGAGCTACGAAGGTCCAGCGGCTCCGACATGTGATTCTTAACCGAGGACTGCGAGTTCAATTGAGACCGCTGAGCAAAAAATATGTTTACTGCTCAATTTATGTTAAGAATTTTCTCGTCGGTGAAGGAAAATATTGAAAATCCCGCATTGGAGCAGTGACGTAGATAAGCTCTAAATCTTCTCCTAAAGGCGAGAGAAAGCATTTGCCCAGCAGTGGACATTCAATTCAAAAACTTAAGTAGTGGGTATTCTGATTATTTTATATAGTATTTATTATGTACTGAAATAATTGATGTAACTTATTAAATCGTCCGATCTTTGATCATCTATCAAAGAGCGGTAAACGTATCTTGTGTTATTCCTAAAATAGACATATTTTACGTCCCGGACAGGCAGCTACAAATAATGCTCATCACTAATTCACTTCACATACAGAAAAATAAGCAAAACACGAGATAAATAAACCACGATAATATATTACAGCCCTTATAACTACAGGCCTACGGATGAGAATTCTGCATCACCGACACGAGCGTGTCGCATTCGTTTATGTATTTTATTCCTATGTGTCTAACGAAGCACATAAACGTCAAGACGAGAAGGAATAGAGAGTTATTTTGCTTTTGGACAATTTCTCAATCTCGAATCGGGATTCGTCGAAAACAATTATATTATTTGGAGAAGGTTTTGTTTGAGCAAATTTCGTTGTAAAGACTTTAAATATCTAGAGCAGTTTTTTTGCTAACAAGGATATTTTTAAATAAAGATAAACTTGTTTTACTGGTTGATAGCGCTTTGTTCGAGCCCGTCTCGGTATGTACCACCCCCTCATCACATTCTAACGGCAAACAGCAGTACTTAGTATTGCTATACACAAGGCATAACATCTATGTTGGCAAGGTTGGTGGGGCATTAGCGATATGGGTAATGGTTAAAATTTCTTATGGCTCGAATGTCTGGGTTTTGGTGACCACATACCATCAGATGGCACACCCACCCGCCTCCCTATTATATAAAAACAATAATCATAATAAAACCAACCTTGTCTTTCGCCACAGTTAATAAATCTTTACTGGAAAAAGGTTTTCGTCTCTGTAAAAAATTCCGTAGTTTTTTTTTCTGCCAATTAATAAATTGAAAGGCAATGCTGAACAAAACTTAAGGAATAAGGTATAACATTACTCAATACAAGATCATTAAAAAAGCGCGGAGTAAAATTAGTTGTTGATTTCGTGCAGGATACACAAATTTAATAGTATGTTATTCACGCATTCAAGTAATTTTATTTGTGGAAAATGTTCTCGGGAGAATCAACATTCCGGTGGTAGCTTTACATTTATTATAATCTTGTAAAACGACGACTCAAAAGTGCTCGAATAAAATATGTTATGACTTTTCATATGAGAATAAAGTATATTGTAATTGTTTATCATATTTGATTTCACATGCTTTCGAAACATGTCTGCGCTCATTACAGATATCGGTGCGAGCGACAGTCGCCAACCGAGTGATGCTCGCCAGGGAGATGAATTATGAATTAGCAAGAGCAGGCGTCGCCGGGGATGGGATAACAGTGGGAGGAAGGGCGGAGGGCAGGCAGGAGGTCATGTTTGCCGAGCTAATTGTCTGGTGCGCGTCGAGCGGTGACGGAGTGCTTTCGACTGGAAGGTCCACAGTCGATAATAATAATAACGGTCGAAATCATTGTATCTCCCAAACATTTTAATTGAAAGTACATCCTGAAATTTATGGGTTTTTACTTATAAATATTATAAATAAAAGAGCCCGTGTTACTCGTGGACGGTTCACGTAAGGTCACCAATATTAACATGTTTTTCATTCTACAAAAACAGACTTCTTCTCTTATAAAAATAAAAAGTAATTAATTAATAAATAATAGTGGACAAAGGCGGCATTAATAATGTATTGGAATTGCAGTATTAATAATGTTGGAGACTACCTTCGGGGTGTTTAAACAAAGTAGTTATATGAGTATATTACTTCTCTTTTTGTTTGTTTTTGATTTAGGTAGGAGGATGAGCAAATGGGCCATATGTAACCGAGACATTAGCGCTGTAAGAAATATTAACCATTCTTCACATCGCCGATGCGCCACCAACCTTGGGAACTAAGATGTTATGACCCATGTGTATGAAGTTACATTGACTTTATTTGTATATATCATTTTGTGAAAATTAGCCAAACGTTTCGTCGAAATGATCAAAACAAATCACGCGGAATGATATCTTTCATGACGTGTGTAATGTGCAGCTATAGAGATAAATAAACTCAATGTATGGCGTATAGCTTATCTTAAACAATTATATACTGCCGACTCAATGGTGAGTATCCATTTAGTGGTACACGAAGCCGGTTGGGTCGCTAGTGTACGAACAGTTATCTAGTTCATACATAAAGTAACTTCCATTAATTTCCGAGATAAAATCTCCACTTACGTCAACGACTTGCAAACGAGTACACCGTCAGACAAATTATAGAAGCGAGTGAATTTTCTTTTCTGCTTCAAACTTTCGGTCAAATAAATGCAAATGAATTCTAAATTATGATGATTCGAAAGTACTCGCAAAGCCGACTTGAATAAAGTATGAAATTTTCAAATTAAATTTGAATATCAGGCTTGTTACATTACGAAATTATTCAGTTAAATGTTTCGTTTCTAGGAATTAGTTAAGAGTCTGTTTATTGTAAGTGTTGTATATTCTCTAATTTGTTTAATTAATTTAGTGACTGAATTATATTATGGTTGCTCGTCTGAAGGTTCTGAGTACTAAACTAACAGATTTTTCGGTAAGTTGTAATTGATCGCCGTCTCAACACTCGGACATCTCGGACTGGAATACAACAAAACCTATTGTTGCTGTTTGGCGATAAATACGTGATGTATAATCTGCAAAAAACTTTTAATTTTAAGACTACTGTAAAATTATAATTTTAATTACTGTATAGTGTATCCATTAACTATCCGCTGACTGCCTCGTTGGTCAAGTGGCTAGATGTAAGGCTGCAGATCCCGAAGCCTAACAACAGTTGGGCTGATAAAAAATTATTGGGCTTTTCTGTCGAAAAATTATCAGTAGTAGCCCGGAGTCTAGAAGATAGAATTGTGTTTACTTCCCTTGCCTTGCCTTGCCTTGGAAAGCACGTGAAGCCGTTGGTCTTCCCCCTGAATTTCCGTTCGTGTCGGGTTCGCCGTCCCATCATGTTATGACAGTGATGCACTAGACAGAGTACGTATGTCATCATCCACCAACCGCATTGGAGCGACGAGGTGGAGCTTTCGACATTTACTTTACTTTTAAATGTTTTAATTTAGAACTTTCGTCGGTAACAATATTACGTACCTCCTACTTACTACCTACCTACTTTAGTGTACCTTTAACTTTCATTTCGTCATTCTGGCCGCGTCTTTTATACAAGTTGAATTCGTACAGAAATGACAATATGAAAACGCCACGCATTCCGCTGATGGGAAAACTAAGTAAACAACAAAATAGTATTCGAGTTCTCGTCTCGAATGTTATTTGCTAAAGTATATATTATGCATCATTTCTGACGTCTTCAATGTTATTATCATATGGAAGACATGTTTTATAGTATTTTAGTCGAGAATAAGTTCGCTAACTGCCGCGGATAGATTCTATGAACGTTGCTTTCTATCGTTATTATTATTGGGCGCGCGACACGCTGTCGCCGATTTAGAACCAATTTTGCTGATTATTTTTTAAGCTATTTATTTCAAGCTTGTACTTTAACAATAATTCCACTTAAGCTGTAAAAAAATGACACGAGTAGTCACTTTATTGAATATACAAGCAACACTTCTTTCATATAAATAAAGATTTTAACCATTCTGATATCTTATCGTTATATATATATCTATATAACGATAAGCAACCATATTTATTTACATACACTTCTGTCAATATACGACAAAACGTCGTTCGTAGTTGCTCGTAGCGCTAGTGTGAGCCTTAACCACCTTTAAATAAACTTGTAAATAGCAACACTAGTAACTTATTAATAACAGACGTTGCTCATCTTTAAGAAACTTTAATTTTTGCAAATTGTCGGTAGGGCTTCGTGCTTCCCCACCGGGTAGGTACCATCCACGCATCAGATATTCTACAGCCAAAAAACACAATGAAAGCACTTCTTATCAAAGTTAAAGAGATTTTCTTTATTCATATAAGCTTGTAGTGTGTCACACACACATGGAAAGGCTGATATAATATTTGAGAAGATATGGTATCACTTCCTGCGCGAGACAATGCAGGACAAGTCTCAATCACGCGCCTCGTCGCATCCACTTAACCTGCGGAGCCCTCTCCGCAAACAATGCTTTTACACTAAGGCTATGTCGCCCTAAAGGGAAAGTTACCAACTTGTGTGTTGTCAACACGAGTTAGTAAACAAGTTTCTGGAATTATCTTACGTTTTAAGAAGTGATAAAATGTTTTCCAATAATTGGTTACTTTGTAAAGAATCGAAAACAAAAAGTTTGTAACAAACATACTATCGCTATGAATATGCTTTAACATTGAGTGAAAAACTTGTGATTAGCGGAGCGGTCGGTGCGGACTAACGGCTAAGGACTACGGGTTCCGGCTTGGTCTTTGAGACAAACATTTCTGTATTTTTATAATTGTGTTGTAGAATCTAGATATTAGGTATCTGCTGCAACCCGGACATACGATACTAGAAATCTTTTTTTTTAAACGAAGTAAAAAGTACATCTGTGATGGGCACACGTTTGTGCATTGTAATATTTCGCGAAACTATCGCTTCAGATTTAGCGAAAAAAATTGTTACTAATAACAATAATTGAAAACAACATAAACATCACTAGCGTAGTAGAAAGCCTGATGAACACTTCGTTACACTTAGATGTTATAAATATATATTACAAAGATAGCTTCGACTCAATAAAAGACGATCGTAAAACTTCAACTACGAAGCTAAAGTAATAAAAAACACCATCAGTCTCCAAGAACATTGTTGTGCTAACAATTTCGTCGACCTATCTAATTTTGTAATTAAAAATAATCTTCCCTTTATTTACAAGATTAAAAAAAAACTTTGTGTAATTAATCAAGGATCCCGTGGAAAGGCGCCGCTTGTTTGCCAAGTCTATTCTCAACATGAAAAGTTTGCAATGAATTAGTCCTTCGAGAGTCCGGCGATGGAGGGGAGACGTTTACAGTAGTACGGGGCAGGATATGATCAATAAATCTACGTTTGCACTTTACTTACTACATCGGATTACAGTTACGTCGATGTAAACGGCGTTTTCACGGGTCACATCCCAGTTTTTGGAATTGTTTATATTACATTAAATAATTGATTCAAAATAAACTGTATGCGTGTATGTAACAATTGTGTAGTATGGCTATAAAGGCATAATATACATATACATTATATAAAGAAAAATATAAAAAATATTAGGTTTATATTGATTGAAACAGGAAACTTCGCTGACGCAAAACAACTCTCCAAAGTTTCAAGACAAACATACAGAGAAACATTCATTTTCATTTCTTAGTATTGGCGGAAATTTGCGTCTGTTTATTTTGTATATTTGTAGTTAAACGTAATATTTTAAATCAATGATGTTAAACGTGGCTTAAATCACAAATGATCAAGATCTCCTGTGCTGTCAATACAGCAATATCAATATCAATGATATAGCCGGAGGCTAAGTAAGTCTAACGTGATAACTACCTATGATAATGCCATTCGCGTGCTGTAATTAACCGTATTATAGTATCACTAGTGCTCTAATTGCAGTTCCGCTCTATAGCCACTGTGAGAGACGAGGAGGCTCATTGGTTAGAACACGTGGATCTTAACCGAAGTTCGGGATTAAGCTCGGGCAAACGCCACTAAATTTTCGATTATTTTTCATCTCACGCATCTCATAGCATCCTGAATATACCTCCATGTGTTGGATGAAAAACTGCCACGTGTGTCACCCATCTGTTTTGGAAATTCCTGCATTTACCAGTTGGGTATTCAATCGGCCATTCGGTTGAGTCACTGCATCTCCAGGTCATCGGCGCTCTTGGATGGAACTTGCTTGGCTCTTTGCTGCCTCAACGGTCATCGGTTTTGCGACATACAAGATCATTGATCAGTCCATAGGAAAATGTTTGTCGAAGATTAACATGTAATGAAAATTAACAAAAACCTAATCACTAAAAAAGTAAACAATGACTTGTTAATATAAAACTCTACGTCGTCGTGTGTGTCATGTTAATGTTTCAAGGAGATCAATATTGAGTTCAATAGACAACGATACTACACTACAGATTATAATATATACATATGTTTTAGAATATCAGACGACTCGAGCAGGTTTCGTAGGGGTGACACAAGCTTAAAAAATAAAAAAATCAACGTCGCTCATTTTTAAACATCATACGTCAACGTAATAATAATAGATTGTATGGACGGATGAGAAAATAATGAATATTATAAATGGTTTTACCGATTTATTACTTCTAACTACTAACTCTTAACTATTTTACTAACTCTAACTAACTCAACTATTTTAACGAAATTATATGTTCTTAGTAATTGAAATATCTGTAGATTGAGAATTGAGTTGAATCTGACATTATAAAAAATCCTTAATAATTTGAGGACGGAACTCCAGCAGATTGACCAAATAATGGTGATTCTCACGTGTACTTTTAATGGTATTAGTTTGTGAATTGGCAAGTGGGCCATCTAATGGTATGTGTTCAAGACCACACCCATAGACATTGACGCTGTAAGAAATGTTCACCATTCCTTACATCGCCAATGTGACACCAACCGCAGGAACTAAGATGTTAAATCAGAAAGATGTTAAGGCATACTTGTACGTATACTTTTTTAAATTGATGCATTGTTGTTAAAGAATCAATTTAATCGTATTATTTCCATATAAAGCGCTCGAGTAAAATGTTTCTTATGCAAATAATAGTTCCTAAAGATTATTTTTTCAAAATACATTTTAAAACTTCGAATATTAGAAATGAACACGTGTATTCAGGAACTCATGTCACGTTTGAGTTCCGAATAAGTTTTAATGGCATTAGTTTTGTAGTTCCACGGCTGACGCTCCCGAGCTGTCGGTGTTTGAGTTGAAACTTACCTATGATTATACAACGTATGTATTTCTGTTTTATAAATATTATGTTTATATGTAGATATATTATGTTCACGAGTTCATTCACCCGGACTTCGAACACCGAGATTATCATGTACCTGACAAAGTGTACCTACTGGTTGGACTTTCAAATAAATTGGACCAAAACGTTTTAGTATAATTATTTAACATCGTAACGAATTTCGTGCGAGCCCTCTGCGCAAGAGGTCTACATGTGCTTTGTGAGAGACAGGTGTACTCCTTACTCCCTCACTCAAGTTATCAGATGTGAGAGTAATCACTGTCAACTCTGTCACTACACAGAACACGCGACAGAACGCCATTACATACCCCGACTGGTCCGAGAAGCCATTGAAATTACTAAATATAGTAATTTCAATAGGGAAGATGGGTTTCAACTGCCGAAAGTATGGAATCCAGTGATAAAGTTATGCAAACCCTTGAATAATAATATAAAAAAATCGCGACTCAATACGGTGAGTTTCGTTTGTAAAAAACGGGATCGAGTTTCGAGTGTAAATAAAACAAATAGTAGGGGTGAAAGTGACAGTGGTAGTGGTAACCAGTGTTTACGCAGCAAACGTACGAGAAAGGAGGTAGTCCGATATGGACACTTCTAATGCCGTCAACATCTACCCGCAAACGTCAGTCTCGTGAACAAGACATTCGTAGATAATGTCGAAATATCGAGCTCCACCGAATAAAAATAAAAAACACGGTAAATATCCCGTTTTAAATACTGTTAGTAATAAAAATAACCATGTTAATTTAAAATCTTATATAGTAAAACTTAGTCGAATAAAATGCATTAGCAGCCTGTAAATATCCCACTGCTGGGCTAAAGGCTCCCTTTGAGGAGAAGGTTTGGAGCATATTCCACCACGCTGCTCCAGTGCGGATTGGCGGAATACAAATGTGGCAGAATTTCGTTGAAATTAGACACATGCAGGTTTCCTCACGATGTTTTCCTTCACCGCCGAGCACGAGATGAATTATAAACACAAATTAAGCACATGAAAATTCAGTGGTGCCTGCCTGGGTTTGAACCCGAAATCATCGGTTAAGATGCACGCGTTCTAACCACTGGGCCATCTCGGCTCGAATAAAATAAAAAGTCTAATAATAATAATTGCTATACATATTATATTATATACAAAATGAATAAATTATGTACCTTCATTTATCACCATTTACGCTACCGTATTATTTAAATTAAGATTAAAATAAAAATTATGATTCCGGCCAGGATCGAACTGGCGGCCTTCTGCGTGTAAAGCAGATGTGATAACCACTACACCACGGAACCAGATATATAGATGCATAAATTATTAGTATCACTTCGGCATCATGTAAGTATTAGTGAAAGTAGTTTTGGTCATTTGTAGTTCGTTTACGTGTCGGGTCAGATAAGATAATTACATTATAAATATTTTATATAAGATATCATAATTGCTTTGTGGCCTTATGTAATTTGCTCTTATAGGAGACGAGGGAACGCATCCGTTTCTCACGATACAAATCTTCATAATTCTCACGTACAAGTGACATGAATCAACTGATTCATTAATTATTTTAATCAAATCTAAATATTATTTATTCAAGACGGCTAATAGAATAGACGTGTATTGAGTTTAATGTTCGGCACCGCGTTCTATCGAGAAGAACCGACAAGAAACTCAGTTACATTTTCCCACCAATATACAGAAGTAAATTCAAAACAATTTAATTATATTACTGTTAATTCTGAATTATAATAATTAAAAAATTATAAAATATTCGAAACATTAAGTTATTAGTTATTTTGAGTTCTCAACTTACAAAGTTAAGTACAATTTCATGGTGGTGTTCACAAAGAAAACGAACATAAAACTTGAATTGTACAACATATTACATATTATAATATATGTATATACCTAACACGTAAGCAAATGTAACCTATATATCACGGGCACGGGGAGGCTCCGTGACAAGGATATTTTGATGTAGATTGCGCACCAAAATGTCACCTCCCCCGCTGGCTGATCTCCTGGTACAAATTTATGGTCAGAGCTCTACCTCCTAAGTTTGTTTGTCTCTTTTGCAACTTCGAGTATGTGATTAAATCGTGCTTAGACGGTTCCTGGTCGCTTTACATATTGGGGGACAAAGATCTTGTAAATTTGAATGATTTGATGTTAATATTTTACAATGGTAATTCATTTATGTTAATGTGTGACTATGTTAATCATACAATCTTTGAATTAAATTATTAGGGGTTGGAAAAATGTATCATGATAATTTGAATTTCTTATTTCGGATTCCAAATTGTTGATCTAATTTTGTACGTAATCTTAGCTTGAAATAGTTGATTTCATTAATGGTTTATCTTTGTTTTTCTCAGTTAAAACTAAATTACAACAATTCATGGCGTTTATCTTTTAAAACTTTTCTTAAAGTATTTCGTTCTTGTTTTCGAATTGAAAGGCAATCGTGATACAAATACAAATTTCAAAAGATAACCGATTATTTGACTGCCACGTGTGCTTTGAGTGATGAATGAGCCACAAATCTCCTCAAACGGAAAATGAGGCCCTAGTCAGGAATTGGTCTGGTCTGTTAAATTTTATGATAATAATGAATTATCATTTAGATTATTTGATTTACGGAATATTCAGAAATTTAATAAGATTTAAAGCAATGGGTAATAGATGAATTGGGGTTGGTCAAAGTTATGGCGGGAACGTTGGCAAGCGGTGACGCCTACGTTGATTAAGACTTATATGAATAGAGTAATCAGCGCCTTGTGACTTTCATCAGAGGACGATTAATTGCTCTTAAATGGCACTTGAACGCTTACAACATTTCCTGCGTCATAGTTACCTAACTAAGTTTTAATAACCATTCATCATTTTCTAATCATTCATTTATTTCATCTGATCTGGTGCTGATTATTTAAAAGATAAAGAAACATATACAGAGACTGACTTAGAATCTTAACAGAGGAGGAAAACTATGCTTTTTCAACCGAGTCAAAACATTCTTCCTGTGGCAGTGTACTCGTATCTAAGCTATTGTATAGAGTTGAAAAGTTCAAGTTTGTTCTTAACGCGCTAATCTCGGGATCTTCTATCCCTATTCGTAATTTTTTTTTGTATTAAACGTTTCATGCAGGAGCGGATCTGTAGCTCAGATGACACCGCACAGAAGTCTATAAAAAAGGTCGATATTTTTGATTAAAATCAACCCCAATATTTTTTCAAGTAAACTCTACAATAAGACATTTTATAATCGTCAATATTTCAACTCTACCACCGTTTCGGAGAGCAACCTTCAGCGAGAAGAAATGGGAAGAAAGTCACTTAGTTGCTCTTTTAAAATAAACCAGATTTACAATGAGGTTAGTATCAACAACCCGAGCTTAAATCCAAGCGCTTTTTATCCAAAAACAACAATTTCTAATTAATTGTGTCTTAGTAAATATAATATAATAAATTAATCATTTTAAATTGAACCTTAATTCATTTATATTCTAAGTTTATATCATACATATATTGAAAAGCGTGGAGTTACATGTAATTTGATTTCGACGCAGACATAAATATAATTGATATTAATATCATTCCATTTAGGAAAAAGAGTAACTACTTTGTTATCTTATCGGTTTGGTTTCGTTTCACTCATTTCTTACGATCGAATTTACATTTCAAAACGTAGTTTATTTACATACACTTGAATAAAGTTCATAAGGATTTCTGTTTTCTTTTTTATTGAGGTCGGTTTTATTATACTCTACTATCGTCGTGACATTGCACGGGTCGAGTCTAGATAAAACGTTTGAATTGTAGTGAGCAAAGCTCGCTGCTGACGTGATGTTTTATGACATCTTAAACAATCATAGTTCGGCAGCAATTTTAAACTTAATTAATTATTCACCTTTACCTTTCTCATGAGAAGAAAATATCATGAAGTCGCTTGGACCTTTTAGTCTCTGTTTAGTGACAGACTTAAGGACTTGCAGACGCGACGGAGGAGGACTATGTTTTAAAATATGTAGTGATAGTGACTAATATGTAAACAACTTTGAATAAATCTATCTTAGCTAAGATAAGTTCAGTGGACTCCTCAGGTATGGAGGAATTTATTAATATTCCAAATAATTTAATTAGCCTAATTATTGCAAGCAGCATTGCTCTAAATTTGCCTGATTGATCAACCGTCACTTTAACCGAGTTCTCCTTACTTTTTCAAGTGACGTAATAACGTATCATAATAACAGCTAGAGGTGTCCTTGATACTCCGTAAATTGTGAGACAGCGGATTTGAGAAAGGGTTCCTCTGGGGATTAAGAAATACATGCTTCCTCGTAAACAGACTCAATCCCTGGCTTAAGCTGCCTGCTGAACATTTACGTTTTTCTTACATTTTATTTTAAATATTTATATTATAGATGTATAGATAGACACCACCACAATACTAAAAACATTTCCATAAATATGATGTAGTTAAAGCAGTCGAAACAAACATAAACTAAAAATCCATTAAATTTGGTGTCTTTTAATATCATTAAAAGGAAGTTTCGTTATAATATAATTGGAGGGCATCAACGTGCAATCGCCAGTAAACGTGAATTTCCTCCACAAATGTGTGTTGTGTGCACTCCTCATACTTTATTATTACATTTATTAAGAAATAAATTTAATTGTTGTAAATTAGTTCCTTATTTTGCTTTTCTACACCATTGACTTGATGGTTGTTAAAATCAAATAGTTAAGTTTGAAAATAAGGTAACTAGTTAAGTAACGGAGATTAATTAATTTCAAATACATGCCGTATTGATTAGTGCGGCGACAAAGTAATCTCATTTAGGGATATAAAAACATTGAAACGCCAAAAATAACGAGTTGGCAGGAATTAACAAGTATCGGAATAAGTGAAAAGTAGCTCCCAATGAACCGGTTAGGGGCTTAGTTGTCATTTATATTGGCTCGTAAGTCCAGTTTTTGGTTTCGTAACGAAATTTCTATTCAAGCGGAAAATTTAAGCCGTAAGTAGACATTCAAAAAATATATAATTGAGGTTCTGCGATGGCCGTCTTCGGTACGGATCGGAGAGGCTGCGGGATCATGTTGATATATCGCATCCGCGGCCTCTCTCATGCAGCGCTTCGACCGTGGCTCGGTGAAGCTCTCCTCAGGAGGCGAAGGTGATCTCGTCTCCAGTACTTCTTGAGAGTGCGTACGGCAGCACGAGGACACCCCAGCTGTCGTCCTCCTCGAGGCTGTCCGAAATATAAATTACATCGCACCTTGTTCTATTGCCTCTACAAGTGACAGAAAACTGATTCATTTTTAGCTATTCAAAGAGGAAGTTCTGCCTTCTTCCCTCAATTCCACGTGATCATGATTTGTGCAATTGTAATTTTTAATATATAATACTTTAAGCACTCAATGTAAATATTACAGTATTATTTATTATAATTTAATTAATATCTTGCAATAAAATACACGTCACAATAGAAAATAAAAGGTTAACGCTGATTGAATCGTGTTTTATATTATCTAACAATAATAGAGCAATGCGACCAGTACTGCGGCGCTTCGCGTTCGAGACGAGCAAAAACATAAATCAAAATGCATAATAGCAAACAAATAAATCTACATTTGGTAACAGCGGTTACTGAAAAATATTCAAGAAATCATTTGTAATAATACTTATATCTTCATGATTATAGTTTAAGCATATAATTAGTAGGTATTACGAAAAGAACAAGAATGTGCTAAATGTCTAGAAAGATCGTAAGTAGGTGTTTAGCTTGTTAGTACCTTATTAATAGCTAACTAAATAAAAAACTTTAAATACGTTTCTTCGAGTAGTAATTTTTGACAGGGATTTATAATGTGGCTCCGCCTCTCGGGTAAGATTGATGGCGGGGTTGGAGGACGGGAGGTAGCGAGTGAGGGCTCTATCGGACACCATCGCCTTGAAAAATGACTCGTGAATGTATTATCTTTCATGCATATAAAAGCGTTCCGGCGGTTGAGTCGAAGGGAAATGTGAGGATTGATAGACGTTAGGAATGTTAGTATCTCGAGGAGCGCTACCATCAATTATGCTTTACGAAGAGCTTTCATTTTACGAGTATATCTACTGTTTTGCGTTATAATTACTCTACAATGTATATTTGATATTATATACAATATATATATATATATATATATATATATATATATATATATATATATATATATATAAGAACTAAGGTCACCGACATAGCCCGAAGAATTGCCATACTTAAGTGGCAGTGGGCGGGGCACATTGCTCGAAGAACCGACGGTCGATGGGGCCGACGAGTTCTCGAGTGGCGACCATGGATCGGAAGACGCAGCGTGGGTAGGCACCCCACAAGGTGGCCCGACGACCTGGTTAAGGTCGCGGGAAGCCGCTGGTTGCGGGCTGCACAAGACCGGTCGTTGTGGCGATCTTTGGGGAACGCCTATCCCAACAGTGGCCGTCCTTCGGCTGAGAGAGAGAGATATGTATATATATATATTGAATGTATATAGAATTATATATCAGTGGATTGACTAGCTGTGCTTAGATTAACTAGATACTTCTTTTGAGGATCAAAAGAGGCCGGTGGTAACTTTCACTTTAATATAACTTGAAAATAATGCATGTAAGATCGAACTTGAAGAAAATAAATTCAACACTCAATATCGAATATCTTTATTCTACATAGAAGTTTCTTATTGATTGTCAAAATTCTATCACCGATTCAAATTGAAACGTCTCAGACTCGAGAACAACCGTCGAAAGAAACTCAGCGGGATAATATTTTATTTTTTGGCTGATATTCATGATTGCAATGATTTATTTTTGAAACGGTCCGGAGGCGATCGTTTCATTCCCGAGGCGTGATATCATCTATGAAATCGTTTATGTTATAATGACCTTTAGCTCACAAACGTTCTTTAACGGTTTTTTTAACCTTACAATAGAAAACATTTTAACGTTTAATGGGATCCTGTTGTATAAGCGTATACATTACCCCACAAAATAATTACTAACCGTTGTCGAATTTTCGAGTAGTGGGTACACCGGTTTTCACGGGTACGACACTCCGAGGTCCCGGGTTCGATTCCCGGCCGAGTCGATGTTTATTTCGAATGTTTAGATGTTTAGATCGAAAAAGTTTATTAGTTTTCTGTGTTGTCTTGGGTCTGGGTATTTGTGGTACCGTCGTTACTTCTGATTTTCCATAACACAAGTGCTTTAGCTATCTACATTGGGATCAGAGTAATGTATGTGATGTTGTCCAATATTAACCCTGTATAGTCGGGTAACAGGAGTAACAAATTTAGGTTTTTTTCCTTGTATTAAATGCGTGCACATCTTTCTTTCTAGAAAGTCATAGTCAAGTAATCATCAAGTCATATAATATGTCTTGAGAAGTGATAGTCAATAGAAGAAGAAAAGCTTTAGAGTCCAGATTACAAAGTTATATTATATTTATATTGGCTGCATTACCCCAAAGTATCACTCACCCCGTGAGAGGTTATACGGTAGACAGCAACTATAGTACCAATCGCGCCATAAACATATTGTTAGATGATGATTGCGTGGTAATTTAATATAATCATACTGATAATATCGTAATATTTTGTGATAACCTACCCCGTAACTCTATTTAAATTATTAGTAACCGTAGTATTAATCACGAGGAATCTATTAAAGCGCTTCCACGCACTTCACAATGATATTTAATATTATACAAAGACCTTCTAAAGGAAAAAGTTTTTCGTGTATCAGCAATTTCACCAACATAGACATTTCATCCCCTTAGAAGCCGTGTCCAAGTTTTTGTCGTACGTCACATTATACTGCCTCTCCCTCGGCCCTCGCTCGACCTCGTTTGCATGTTTCTCCCGGGAGTCGGGAATCAGACCATATCCCATATTTACACAGTTCGCAGCGGCGCGTCGCGTCACAAATTATCCCTCGGAGGATTGAATGCGGCTTGGGTTTCATCATTTTCGGTTTGAGATATTATTGCTCATATGTATTGCGCTCTGTATAGATCTGCCATTTAACATTAAGTATATTTTAAATAGTTAAGAATGATAAATCATTGTCTAGCACATAAATCAGGTATGATAGTAGAAACATATCAATCTGTTTACCGTAACGGACTCAACCAGTTACAAGTTACACCATCAAACACAGCGTATTATGTTAATATAATGCTACTTAAGGGAAGATTGTGACATTTTAAAGTTTCTTTTTTATAACGCTCACATTTGCTTGCCCGACTAAACGTCTGTTTTCAATAAAATTAACCCCTGTGTACTAAAGGGCCTTCAAACATTAAAAACACCTATATACTTTTATTTATTCTTATAACACCAAATTAAATGAATACGAATTACAAACAGTTTAATAATCTCACTATTTGTATGACATTTTACAACCTGTAACACATAGATTGTAGTACATTGTCTCCAGGCTTCGCAAACTAGTTAACGTCGAGTAAAACTTGTGTTTTTTTTAATAAGTGTTTGTGTATTTATATTATGTATTGAAATTAAGATGAAATTGTGTTCAGAAACCAGCAATATCGTTGTTACATCGCTTGAATGGTTAAGTTAGCCAAAAACCTATGAGCGGTAGGTAGACTATCTTCCAGGTGGACATTTGCTTATCTTACTTTCCTTATTTTCCTTAAACTAAATAAAATATTAACAAAATGTACAATTGTAATGAAAGTACGCGCTCACAAATCCACAAATATTAATGAGGCTAATAAGTGCAAATCCTTGATGATGCCGGTTCCGGCTGCCGGCGCACATTCGCTAATCTCCGGGAAGAAATCCTTAAAAGTGACATTTATCTCCACGGCAGAGGTTCCCGGAGCAGATTTTACTAATAGGACTTAATGGTAGGAGCTATACGTTTCCGCTATTTTGATTTCGTTGTGTAACTATATAAATACATCCCGATATATAAATATAAACTATATTAATATAACGTGTTATATGTTGTAATTATAACTATAAAACAATTTTTGGGGGTGACGCCGACTCGCATGCCGTGACGGCAAACGGCTTGCTCTCTCATGCTGTCATGCCCCCTCTCTGTCGCCGCTCTGTGTAATGTGTGTGCCGTCTATATATTTACATATAGCCGCCATGCATATTATATCTCTCTGTATGGTGAACATACTCTAATGGAACGCACGAGATACTATTTTAGGATAATGATGGCTAATTTACTTAATCGAACACATTCACTTAATCTATTAAAGTCATATAAGTTAACTAAAGCCGAGGGTTGCGTTGCTTAATTTAATCTTACTCCGCTGCAAACTCGACGGCGTGCGATCCACGGCTGTCATTTGTTTGGTGTATATTAGACAATAATATAAGTATGTATATGGCACAACACATGTTTGTGATGTCTATTCGTTCGCCTACCAATACGATATAAGAAAACGTATACTAAACTTGTAAGTATATAAAAGCAATACATATAATATAAGCGCAAGGCTTCAGCTTAAATATATAGAGATTTTGAGAAGATACCATTGCTTTGAAAATAAATAAGAAATAAACAGTTACTCTTATTTACTTTAAACAGACATGATATATCCACCTATGTAACTTCGTCGTTGTGTTATGTTGTAATATATTATTTAAAATTGTATCGTATTTAAATCAAATGATTGCTTCAAATCAAGTTAAATTCTAATATACATTTAAATATAGATTATTTGGTGAGTGAGGTTGGAGGGTGGTAGCACATTAGAGATATAAGGAATGATTTTTTTTTTTACATCTCCAATGTATATAGGCAGTGTTGACCACTAACTATCAGTGTCATCAAGCCTGTCCGCCTAAATAAATCATGATAAAATAAAAAACTAAGGTTCAAATACAATATTTAAAAGTCTGTTTCTTTGATTATAATATTGTGATTTCTGATAAAAGCCTGTTGCGTTAGTTGCTCTATAAAGCTGTGTAGTAAACTTATAAATTAAGATACTTGAACTAAACATATACGTGTGTATCGGGTTTTAATTTACCGAGTGCAATCGGAAGCAATAAAGATTTTCATTTCTTTTAGTGCTGCAATACAAGAACATCTTAATTTCTTCGTGCCAGCCTCGCTCGGTGCCAAAGCGCTGTCGTTTGGCAAGCGACGCGACCGGACCCGCTGAAAACAACCTATCTGTGTAATAAAAATATTACGAGTCCTTGTCTATTCATGGGCTTTTTTTTGATATTGTAAGTTGTCACTGATGTTGTTGAATAAAATAAAATAATGTCATTTAAACATATAGTCTGTATTCTGATTAAAATAAATAATTTATGAGCGAGTAAAGATTTTAACTCTAACTTTCAAGTATCTAACTTAATGAGAGGATTAAAACGAAACATAGATAATAAAATGCGGTAAGCAGTTGACAGATTGTCTGCCTGAAAACCTCAAATATGCGCAATATTAGTGAGCATGACTTGTATCGGTGGAGTGTGTGTGATTCGGAAAGCACGTTCAGTCGTTGGTCCTGCACTATTAAATAATATTCTCATAGCAATAGCACCCAAACAAAGTCGCCGACGTCAGTGTACGTGGATTCGTATGCCTTACACAACGAGCAGTCTTAACTCCGAGCAATCGATTCATTACAGTTTCGTTTGCTATCGTAGAAGAATATTTACGACATTTTCATGGCACTCTTTTTATACTTTGAGACATTCATTTGAATTTCATCCATATTCATCGCAACGTTACTTCGAAAACTGGAATATTTTATGCTTCTTCCCACTATTTCATAAAAGGAGGGATGGTATTTCAAAGAAATTCAATAGTTGATATTTTCAGAACAACGTAAGAATTGTAAAAAATATTCACTTTTATTCGAATTACGAGGCATTGAAGATATTAGATTTTATTAGACTTGCAGTCCGTCTCAGTACTTCGGCGCGCACTTTGTGTAAAACGATAGAATAATATAATACTTAATATATTCGTATGTCGTACCTTATGGTGTCAATTTACCATTCGCATTGTGACTAACAACTCACGATTCAGTGCAACGGCACTAACAGGATTAATTTTTGCACAAGAATACTTTATGAAACTTAGGTCTAATAGAGCACTGAGAGAGGATTTCTTAAAATTTGTCTCTTAATTTAGTAGAGTATAAAGTTTGTATATATAATATATAATGCTAGAAATAGGTACTTAATTTTATTGATTTAAAGACAGATTTTAACGATTTTTTTTTTAATTAACACAATGGGAATGTTTTGTGGTACAATTGATGTTTGTATGAATCTAGTATTACATTTAGGTTTTAAAACAATTTTAATTAAAATTATCGTTTTATTTATTCTGTGCTTATAGGTAAACAACAGGATAAAAAGCCACCATTTTGTTGCAAAATGGCGGAAATTTAGTAGTATCAGCATTAATAGAAATAACGTCATGGAAGTCACGATAAGAGAACAAGTCTATTGAATTAAAAAATCGTGGCCTCGAACAAAGTGACAGCCAGTCAGAAGATTTCACTTTCATCTTTTTCAGAGTATAAATTTCACATTTCAGCTCTTACCTAAATTATACTAAATTAAGCAACTTGTAAAGATATGAACAATCATTATCACTAAAACACGTAGATTTAAATATCAAAAAACCAAACGTTACTAAAAATAGCTGATTCTTTTTTTAAGATATGACACCATGTTAGGTACGGTGAAAGCGTTTACAGAGTTAGTCAACTAATTGATATTGATACTGCTGGATTGGTATACTTCGGTGATGGTACATTAATTTGGAGCCAAAGCCAATAAATCCTTGGAGGGATAATGCATTCGTTTTTATAATAAAATTACCGTTGGTTTACCCGACACCATTCGCTGATACCGCTGAGGAAGGTGAAGAATACAAAAATATGCGGGCCACATACTGATAGATTCACAGTACCTTGGGAGGCCTCGCCCAAAAACAATTCACAAAGTTAAGTTTATCATCGCGGGCCTAAAACGATTACAATGACATGTTACGTAGTAAAATTGCAAATAAAATTCAGCGATTGTCGACATTTTGCAACTCGTAAAGCGATTTCGAAAACGTTCTGATGTAAAGGAAACTTTTCTTTCATAAAACGAGAAAGAACTTGTTTTAAGTTTTAAAACTTCTATTACAAATAAAAAGTCAAAATGTTTTGTATTCTAATAAACTTTTACAAGCACTTTTGAAACGCAAATGTAGCTAGATACTGAAAGTTTGAGCGCTACTGGCAGCTAAGAGCGCTTGAAACTAACCCGCACAACGATTTTATTGTAGACATTGGGAACACTTAACAACTTTATATTACGTTAACTTGCTCGCTGTACGTGAGTTGTGACGTCACGTGTGAATTTATTGATACACAAAACGAATACATGCAACGACTGTGTCCGATTGATGAGAGATTTTAATACCATTGAATTTACTTTAACGAAAACCGTGTTGGAATCAAAGACCTTTTTCCGTTCATCTACATACCAAGCTGACCCGCTTTACTTATCAAATGCAGCTTGTGTTGTTAAATATAATAGTCAATTGCTCGAGACTTTAGGAAGTTGTGTTATCTTTAATACTTTTTACTAAAAAAACGCGTTTTCTGTTGTTATCAATTTTTCTGTCTGTAAACACGTTGCCTTTAGGTGTTATTGTTTTATATATCCGACTTTGACTGAAAATGTTATGTGCTAGTAGTCTTCTTTAAAGAGGTTCAGATGCTGTTTATCACCACCTGAACTATTAGAAAAACATATTTCGAAATATAAAAATAATGATCGCACAAATCACGACCGCGTCGTACGGTAGCTTGAATTTTAACATTTCTCTTTTGAATTTCAGCTCTGATTATCTATCTGGCGAAAAATGAGCGAGGCCTCCGTCAAAAGCGAACCTTTTGAAATGGAGTTAAATCTTTTTAAATTCGCTTGCATTATAACTTCAACAACATATTAAATCCACTGTATTCATTTATTATATTTTGTGTTTGCTATGATATTCATTGATTATATTTTGGTTTCTTATTCTAATAAATATATGAAAACCCACCTGAGTATTAGAAGAGAAAGGTTTGAATTGGAAAATAAGAATGATAGTTACCATAATTATATTAAGTTAAACGGCATCCCCCGAGGCGGTTGACTGATTGCTTAAAATATTAATAATTCCACGAGAAAAATATATGACAACACGGCATCGATAACAGAACTTTACTCTCAACTTTCTCACTGCCAGTTGCCGCTCAATTTTGGTACCGGATACGAACCCGGGATCTCGGAATCGGTATCCTTATAAATTTCCATA
Organism: Vanessa tameamea; assembly: GCF_037043105.1. NCBI lineage: Eukaryota > Metazoa > Arthropoda > Insecta > Lepidoptera > Nymphalidae > Vanessa > Vanessa tameamea. Next base: position 12,354,618 of record NC_087324.1, read on the forward strand.
TTATATTGTGTGATGTTATATTTGTTCGTATATAAATATGAAGTTTTTATGCCTTACATTTGAATAATTCGACGCAAATGAATGTCAAAACTTTTATCTCTCGCCACTTTACGATCTCTCGTGATATATATCGCCGTGGCCGCGCTCCACATCGTCTCCCAATCAAATTAATTGAACGGCCTAACTTGCGCCGGTCGCGGTATTTGCGAAGTTGCGTTGGTATTTGTGAGGAAATCGCAGACTGGTCGCGGGAAAACTTTTAACGGTCAATTACTTTAACTCGTTCACTTATTTATTATCGGGTTTGGGACGGAACATATTGTTTTAATCAGAACATTTTCAGCAGAGGCAGGTAGCGCTCTTGACTTATATGACTTATTTCGAAGTGATTGTTTGACCTCAAAACCTATCCCAATCCTGGTTATACCTTTTTACTTTTTAATGCTTTAAACATCGAAAAAACCGATTGAGTAAACTGCACGTCTTATTTTTTATATATTATAATATCATCAGTTATAAATAAGTCGGAAACTTTGACGAGTGAACTACAAGTAATTTTTCGTGGTCGTGCAATAAATATATATAATATATAAGAGGAAATATTGCGGTGGAGCTCCAGTGTCAGCGGACACGGTGCGCTGTTCGTGAGTAATTGTGCTCGCCGTGATAGATGTTCCGCGCGGACAGCGCTCGTCGGAGGATTTATTCGCGCTCGCTTCTCAGACGCCAGTGCACTGCTGACGTGAATACATTGTGTACAAGAAGCTGATGCGCTTGAAGTATCTTCGCCTGAGCATTGGATATGGATATATTGACGGACCTGTCTGGGGTCAAACACTTTATAGTCATTATTGTATTAACTGCATAGAAAAATGATCCATTTACCACAAACAATGTTCCATTTTTAATATCGGCAAAATTACCTTAATCTTTCATCAAATTAGTTAACTAGAAAATAATCTTTAAAGTGGTAAGTGAGTTTGATTTTACGTTTATTAAATAAATATTTTTAGCATAAAGAAAACGCAGACGTAAGAAAATACAGTTTTAAGGTCATCCTAATTTCATTACGCGAATTTCAAAAACGACAAATTCGTAACGAGATTAGGCCGGCCTCGCTCAGGCTTTTAATTAAATTACGATCCTTTTCATATGCTGTTGGTCTAACTGGCACCGGCGCCGTGGCGTCCGCCCTTATGATCAGACGCGGACTTACTGACAGCGGAAATTAGAGGCAGAAAGGGTTTTTTGTTTGGCTTTACAGACATTTTGGTTTTATATCGCGCGTAAACCCTTTCGTACGAATAGACTGTTGAACATATTTTAAAAGTGACGATTGAAATTATTTTCTCCTGGTGGAGGTCTGTGGTTTTGTAAATAATTGGATCGGTTTGATCTTTTTTTAAGGAGATAAGGTGTATAAATTATCTGGATTGGATATCAGTCACAGTGCTCAATTTCAAGAACTAGTTATTTGCGTAGGAGATAAGCGACGTGTTTGCTTAAACACAGACGCACTCTCCATTCCCTAACTCTCACCATCCGATGGGAGAGCAATCCGACGCAACCTAAGATGTATCCAACTCTAGACTGACGGATTTACGTGCTGTCAGAGGCACGGGAGTGTAAAAAATGAATTTAAATCAAATGTATTTTATTCCTTAAAATAAAGAGTTTTTGAATCGTCAACCACTTTTAAAATAAATCAGATTTACAATGAGGTTAGTTTTCACAATTATTTTTCTTGATCATTTCTGCGTTGAAGTTATATTGTTTAAACTCGCGGTTCAAGCCCCTATATCCAAGCATCTTTTTCTCTTTTAGCAACTAATCTGGTGTATTAATGAATTGCGTCCAATTATTATTTTTTGATTTGTTATATTGTACATTAAATATGTTCTCCGCTGTCTTATCAAACATATATGCGTAATAACTTTGTAACTCCGAACTGCTCTTGAGAATTTCTTGTAAGGAAACCCCATTACTTTTCGAGCCGAACTTCGATTCGACGCCGGGATTATTAATCTTCAGTCTACTAAGTCTTTATCGATATGGAAGATATCGTAGCATCACCCGGTCTAATGAAGTCTCGCGACAGCAGTCATTAAACGCCGCTCACACGCGTTGCCAACTTCACAAGTATGTTTATCTTTATGCGTAAACAACAACTTCGCAGAACGAACGAGGAACGAGCTTCCAACAAGTTTAAGTTATACGTCTAACAGCACTGATGAATAAGTTATGCCTTTATTCGTGCAATACTAAGAATGTTGTACGTATCACCTTAGTATGAACGTTGTCTCTTGGGACTTTGTGTTCGTGATTGTGTGTCCGAGCCAGAGCTACGATCTTATAATTTGTGTTAAGTAAAGATGTTTTTTGATATAATGTCCTTTATGAGAAGAAATAAAAAGGATATTATAGTTAGTTCCAAGTAAAATATTATCTTATTTATTTAATTTAACTTTTGCTGAAAACTCGCTGAATTTTTGGTAGTTTTTCGAATCGATAGTAAAAAATATGTAAGAGTAACATTATATGTGTACGTCTATATCTAATAAAGATTGAAAAACAAGATGCGATTAATCGATACAATTCAGAGTTTACACCGTATAAAGAGAATTAGATATAATTACGTCGAGTTTTCCAATCAGATATAATTAAGTCTAATTAATGGCTTCCACGCGATGAAAGCGCGGGTACACGAACGTTTTCAAACATAGTGCTATTTGTGTGTCAAGATTATAATTAAGAGAATTATTTTTATCTTGTCTATTGATGAATTCAAATCTCGGGTGACAATACATTGATAAACAAAACATATTAGTCAAAACAAGATTATATTAATGTTAAAATTGCGTTGTCTTAGTATTTGGTGGTTCAGGTATTCCATTTAAAATGGTGGAAAAGTTTACACGTTCTTCTCGATATAACATAATTTCTGAACCCGTGGTAGCTTTAAATTTAATTCAATACTGTAATACTGATACAACTGTGCTTATGCTTCAATAAAGAATATTCGATTTTGTTAATATTTTTACGAGTTTTTATTTATTTTTTTATTCCTGACCTATTGGAGTATGTGTTACGAATCGATCCGAAATCCACTCAATCAGCAGTAGAGCTGAAATACTGATCACATATTTGGTGATTAGGTATTATGTAGGGGTATAGTAACAAATCTCAACAATTCTGTTGTTTAATTCACGTTGACATTTTGTTTATTTGAAAATTCTTGCACAACACCGTTGGTTAAGAAGCGGACGTCATGCGTCAGGGTTTCTCCATTCAACTTTATTGCACTCCTAATGGTAAAAAGTACTTATTATGTATATTGTTTCTACGAGACGGACTAAATAAAATAAAATTAACCGTATTCATTTATTATTATATTATGGTATTCAAGGGTGGACCATCTTGAATAGAGTTTAGTGTTTCTAAGATTCTAATCTTATCTGATACCTAGCCAGTTAAGCTGAGATTGGCAATAGAAAATATAGCTACGGCATATTTTCAGAGTCCATTTTTTTCCTGATTAAGAGCACGACAAAGTATGATTGTGTTTAAAGGGTGAGTGAGTGAGTGTAATTACATCCACAATGGATATACAATTTTAGTTGAAAACTACAGGTCAGTGGCGCATGGACGATGTGTGGAATGGTTTATATATATGGAATGATACCATCAGATCATTTAGCTCAGCTTAGAGCAGCTCGCTTAATGTAATATTAAATAAAAATAAAGTTTACAAAATCAAAGGAGCTAAATGTAGAGGCACTCAGATATCGGGAAGGTAAGAAGTATAATATTTACGTTACGACCGAGTTTACTCAACGAGATGTGTATCAGAGCCCGGGCCCCTCGAGACCGCCTCCATCTTGTGTAATCTTACTCGGACGAACAAACGAAGGACACTGGACATGTAGACGGTATACACGTCTATATTGTGCAATAAAACGACGTTTTAACGCACGAACGGCCAACCGAAGGATATAAGTCTTCACATTAACTGGATTTCTGTGGCAGTTGAATTTTACGGTTATGTTAAAAGAAATGAGAGGGGCATACATTATCCTATTATATATTATATTAACTGTCAAAGTTAAAACATATATGTATTTATTTCTATAAGTAGTTTAGTAGTGCATTGCCAAAGATGAGATTAATGTAAGGTATGTGAGGTCTTCTTCTTGAATCGTCTGACTCGTTTCTTGGACATACGGGATACATGATCAGAAAACCGGCACTTTCGATTTCTCATTTTGCAAGCTATTTTATTTCATTGTGTATTTGTTTTGCTATTGCCTATATTCCACGAAAATAAACGATAGAATTGCACTCACCACTATCGTTTATTTAAACGTATACCCGTGACATAAGTTCTACGATATCGTAAATAGTTTCGTGTAAAATTACAGTATTGTTAGAAATTATTTGAGCCGTGGAATCCACAAAAATAAAATCCCTGAGTCTCGTTTTAGCAAAAGAGCTTCGTAAATGGCTGGAGCTCGGGACTGCTACCATTCAATATATTTTAAAAATAAAGACACCCAGAACGTTCTCTCAATAATGTCATTAAAACATTTGTCTTTCTGGAAAGCTTTTTAGACCGATGAGCTCAAGTCGTGCTCTGATGGGCCATTCCGAACGCCGTAATGACCGTAGTCGCCGCCGGTCGAGTAATGTATAACCTCCGAATATTCGCACAGACTCCGAAGTCGCCGGCAATAAAGGGAATGAAATTGTCAACACCAGAGCTTTCGCCTTTTGGCCGGCGCGGTTTTGTACGACCACAATGACTTCAACCTAATATGTGGAACGCAGACCAACCGACACACTTACCATAATATTATGATGTATTTAGTATGTAGTATTATGTGTGTTATATATTTACGGGTGGTTTGGCTTTGTTCATATGTGTATGTCTGGGTGGGCATCGTAAACTTACAAGTTCCTAACTACCAATAACCAGGCTTTAAAAGATTTTTTGTCTTTTTTTTTAACCCAAACTGTTTTGATAACTTAAATAGTCACAGAGAATTTGAACTAAAAGTAAGCACTTTTTATTGGGTGCTCCGCTCACCCATCAAGACAAAATAATGTTAAGTCTGGTTATTATATTCAAAAAAACGATTCGAAGAAATAAGTGACCAGAGTTCATCAGTACGAGTGATCGTGCTTACAAGATTTCTTTACTTCCAATTACGTTTAAATTTAGCGTTAAAAATGACGATAATCTCGGTAACAATCAGGACTAAGCCTGCCATAACAAAAGTGCAAGGACTATTTAAGTTAAAAAGTATTAAAAACGCGGGTTAACTTAGTCAATTCGTTAAATAATAAACATAAAAATGTACGTATAAATTGTAGAGATACAGCAAACTGCTATACAAATACGTTGCTGTTATATGACATCGGTGCATTTATATAGGAATATATTTTAGTATGGAACCGCCCATACAGCATATTCCTATCGGATTGTCTTAACTGCCCGTTATTCTCCTTTATGGCTTCGTAATCCAACTTACTGATCTATGAATTCACGGTCGTCGCAGAAACCATCGGCTTAAGGTCGAGCGCGGATATAAAGTGTAATAAATTCTAGCAGAGTCGACTACAGGCCTGGCTGACGGCAAAAATGTTAACAGAATACATACAGATTAAATTTTTTTATTTATTTTTTCTTATAGTTTAGTCGAGATGACCCAGTGGTTAAGACACGAGAATCGTAATAGAAGATTGCGGATTCAAACTAAAGCGAACACCACTAAATTATCATGTGCTTTATTTGTGTTTATATGAATAGAAAGGAATTTGCTGGCTGGTGAAGAAAAACGTGGCGAGGCAGCCTGCCGGAGTCAGATGATATGCTACATGGTGTATCAACCCGCGTTGCAGCAACTTTCAAGCTTTCCCGAAACGAGAATACTTAATTATATGCTCGCACATATATATAATGAACACATATTCTCGTCATTATATTAGTAGTACACATAACAACATATGGGTACATGTACTTTAGTAGGTCCTTATATCTTAATATTCAAACTTTACTCGGCAGTTTAGCGCAAAACTCGTGTCGGAGTGAGTACGTCTATAAAAGGCCCCGGGGTGACAATTGAACCTCTAAATGTCATCGTTAAGCGTCACATGCACTGTGGTAGCCATTTTTGAGAAGAATAGCTAACTACACAGAAAATATCATATAACACTCTGAGGGAGTACGAGAATACTCCCTCACTCTCACAATCTGATACGACCGGAGACAGTTCAGGGGCAGGACCAACAACCTTACGTACTTTGCGAGGCACGACAATATAAACAATGTAAACTTACGAGTACAGCTGCCACTGATAATTCGCAATATTTTGTTCAGCCCTACCCGAGCTGTATATTATTAGGGCAGGATACAAGCAGACTATATTTAAATTAGGTAAAATAATACTGTTTCCAGAATAACATTAAAAATGTATCAATCATAAGATTGCAAAGTTCTCGAGATATTCGTGAAAGCCGTATTTTCTCGCAAAATGTTAACAACGAGATAAATAATTTAAACAGAAATATGAATCCAATAAATTAATAAATTCCTTGTAAACTTCGCATTTCAAATAGACTTTTTTATGAAGAAGTTCTAACAATTTTAGTTACTGATTTTAAAAATAATGTCTTTAAATCTAATTTTATTTTCGATGGCAATCGTATTTGCTTAATTAAGGTTTCTATTTAAATTAACAAAATAATATTGAAATGGGCTATCTAAATCTGTAAGATAAGAGACATCTTCGTTTGAAGACATCGAGGCAACTGTCACAGGGTTATATATCCGCTCGGGTCCCGGGGGCGCTGTCGACTTCATCTCCAAAGCTATTTACTCTTTCCCCACTCGGAGACGTTGCTTTCTGAACAATTCAAGATTTACGATTTCATTTATTTTGATTACGTTTTGGGCTTTAACATGGATCGCTTTAAAACGTCTTGTCAAGAGGTATTATTTATACGTACGCCTTAAATTTTCGCGATTGCTGTTTTAAATCGGTATATTTATTATTTCAGGCGGCGCTTTGATTAAATCGTGTCCGTCGTGTTCACAAGCCATCAGTCAGCTGTAAAAAGTGCGCAATCGCGGTTAAAACCTGAAAAACTTGTATATTAAAATGGATGTCGATATAAATATTTAAGATTCATAGAGCTTGACACCGTTTGACCGATTGCCGTGGCAGTTGCCACACATATGGAGTTTTTGCCTACACGTGAGGATTTTATACTGCATATAGCCTCTTTGTTGTTACTCGCCACTAGATGGCGCTTTAACATCAATCATCAACTTCTATACAGTTCAGCTGATTGTCACACAAATTATTTATTTATAAAGAGCAGACAATATTTGCCATTATGTTTCGAAACTATTGTAATACCTCCAAACGTACAGAATAAGAAGTAATCTGTCCGCAGATTTCATAATTTCGTGATAAATTGTCTGATTTTATTAAACAACAAACAAAAACATCATATTATATAAGCGTGTACGTAAGAGTTAAGAGTACGTCAGTATCGAATACCCAATGCGATTCTGGACTACAACCATCATGGACATGTTGGCTGAAAACCATCCAGACACGCATGGGAGTCCATAATATCACTAAGATAAAAGATTAATTAATCCTGTTTCGCCTCGACAACAAATTTGCGGAAACAAGAAAGTTTAAATAACATATACAGACTATCCCGTCAACAACATAGTAAGTATCGGTCGAGTAGTTTAACTCCCTCTGTTCGATAAATAATTATTCATTAAATCTGGCTTTGTCGCTGAAATAGTTGCAACCATAAGTGTATTTAAAATTTAAGCTGATTTGAAGGTGGACGATTTCGCTTTTATTGTCTTATCACAATATATTTACAACAATATTATGTATATTTACAGTAGCATTGATCACTTTGATAAAATCAGTGATAATCATTGTATGTGCACAAGAAGTAAGGATAAGCTTAGAACGCCATGTTTCCGACTCCGCAAAGTCAATAAAATTCCGCAGACATTTTTAACTTTGCCGTTTCAAAGATTCAAGTCAATTGTAAAAAATACATTGGTAAAGAAGGCATATTATTCTATACAAGATTATATAGATGATAAAAAAGCGTAGAGTTAATGCTTGTTGACTTCCAGGCAGGAGACATGACATACTTATATAATCGTATTTAACTAACATGACTGTATTTTCAGATGTTGAAAAATAGTAACTACTGAGTTTCTTGCCGGTTCTTCTCGGTAGAATCTACATTCCGAACCGGTGGTAGCTTTACTTTAAATAGTTTGTTAAATGACGATACAAAAGTGCTTGCAAAAGCCTACTTGAATAAAGTATATTTTGATTTTTGACTATAATATTTCGCGCATTCCGTTTGCCTTTTGTTTTATAATCTGAACTATCGTTTGGCGGTAGATTATCAGATGGCGACATCCGTTTAGGAGGGCTTGCACAGTCCTACCATCAAGTAAAATTAATTGAATATTTATTTATTCATTCATAGAATCACCATCCGATATTAGAATAGTATTACAAATATAATCATTACATAATAAAAAATAAACTCTTGTACATAAAATCGGATCTTCGTATATCTGCTTGAGATGAATAGATCTCGACGCTGTTCGAAACTCACAGAGAGTTATTATTTTATACTTCGCTTGGCGCGAACTTATTCGTAGACTTGACACACAGACACGGTCTGCTCAAATTAATTGTTTTTTTTTTGTGTGAATGTTCTCGAATAGTTTATTGATCGCGAAGCGATTAAGATAATTATCTTTAATCGAATAGATTAAACAAAGTAATTGAGGATTTCTCCAGGATAAGTCCAACTTTAGGGGAAAAGTGAAATTATCCTGGAGAACTATTGGTTTTTTCACTTATAGGAAGTAATTTGTGTATAATACTCGATTTCTATGGATATAAAATGAATAGTACTTTCCTATAATAATTGCAAAAATACGTTTTGGGTTTTATTTCGAAGAAAAATGCTTCACGATAAAGTTTATGTCGACATTTAAGGATCGTTTCAACGATCAAGTCGACGTTGAATATTTTTTTTAAATACTTGCATTATGAAAGCTTAAGCGCGCTTCGTCTCCGTCTCCCAGCAGAGCCGGAATGTTTTAGAGCCCAGCGGGGAGCGGCTTAAGATAAAGTAAATAGCGATATTTTTCTTCTCTAATGTGTCTGTTTTGCTAACGTGGGATTAGAAGTAGTAGTTCGATCGAGACAAAAGTATTCTTTTCAATGTGACTAATGTTTGTTAAGTGTGTCAATATTTGAGGTTTTTTTTTATGTTATTGGTTGGTGGACGAGCATATGGGCCACCTGATGGTAAGTGGTCACCACTGCCCATAGACAAAGGCGTAAGAAATATTAACCATTCCTTACATCACCTATGCGCCACCAACCCTGGGAACTAAGATATTATGTCCCTTGTGCCTGTGATTACACTGGCTCACTCACCCTTCTAACCAGAACACAACAATACAGATTACTGTTATTTGGCGGTAGAATATCTAACATTAATTATGTCCTAGAACAGTGTTCGGACAATTTCCTGTTATGACTTAAATTGTAGCTTAACCCCGTGATTGCAAATAAAATAAAAAGCCGTAAATTTTCCACTGCTGGGCTAAGTCTTGCTCTACTTATGAGGAGATGATTTGGAGGTTATTTCGCCACGCTGTTCAAATACGAACTATAGGGCAGATTTATGGCTATAGGGGAGATTTTAATTGTTTTCAATGTTTCATGTAGGTTTCGTCATAATGGTCCTTTGCCGCTAAACATGAGATAAACGCAAATAATCTTCGGGTGTAATTCACGTGCTCTAACGAGGTTGAGCAAGATTCTATGAAAATCTGTAAATTAGAATAACGTGATGATATTTTAAGCTCCAAACCTTTTCAAAAAGAAAAGGGCTATAGCCCAGGAGTGTGTAATTTAGCACAAATAAAATCATTGCTTACCGCTGTCGCTTATAAAACACACCACAATCCTTTGCTCGTTTAGATGAGCCATATCAGGAAATAACGCAATAGCACCGCCTCGTACCGAAACGAAGTATGCTCTACGTTACGAGTTATAGGTAGCGTTACGATTCCTTATGACATATTAAGTACTCATGAGTATTGTAAAGTAAAATAAACTCAGTAACGTTATAAATAATAAGCTTCTCAATAAATCCATAGCTCTATAGCCTCGAAGACGTTTTATGTTCAATAAAGAAATGAAAAACTTTCCTCTTCCTTGTGGCCATAAAATTAGTTGTAATATTTCAACTTCGTACATGAATGCACAGTTTTTGATTCTCCTCTTTGTAACGTTTTATTTCTTGTGATAAAAAAGCTCATAAATGTTTACAGAGAATACAAGGAAGTGAGCACTGTTCTGGGTTTTAATAAAATTCAAGTACACAAACGTAAAAATGGATCAAACTTTTAGTAGTTTTGATTTTATTATTATTTCGACGATGGTCAAGCGGCTAGCGTAAAAGGCTTCTGATCCCAAAATTCAGTGTTCGAATCCCACGAACAATACCCAACTCGTGGATTATTTTCAAAAAAGTTTCCGTAGCAGCTCAATGTTAGGACTATGGTAGTTTTGAGTTAAAGTGCGTCGGAGAGCAGGTAACGCCGTTGGCATTGCGTTCTGCATCACTGGTCTCTCTCTCTATTCGTGTCAGATTGCAGTTCCAACGGACTATGAGAGTAAGGTACTACAGATAGCACTTGTTTTTTTTGTACATAAACTTGGTGCGAGCCCGTCTGGTACCACCCACTCATCGGATATTCTACCGCCAAACAGCTCAGTATTTTTGTGTTTTGGTTTACAGGGTAAGTGATCCAGTAACTACGAGGGACATACTCGTAACATCTTTGTTCTCAAGGTTTATTGCGAATTTTTAATGTTACGAATAGTTCAAATTGTGTACCGCCCCCAACTCCAAGGGTGATGGTGATTAATTACCACCAGATGGCGCATTCGCCGGCCCACCTACCTTATGAAAAAAAAAAAATCCGCACTAGGTATACTTCTAATCATCTACATTATTGAAACAGAATCATTACAGCACCCAATCTTATTAGCTCAACTGTCAACTACAGGGCTGGTCCATTTTTTGTAAGTGAAGGTTATACATAGTGCATCAACAAAGTTGTAATTAGCATTGGCACGTAACTTCAAGCAATGTTCTTTGCATTTTATTGATGTACAGTAAACTCTGCGACTTTGTCTGCCTGCAAACTAAAACGTCGATGGTTTCGACATTAATATTATTCTTTTAACGTATATTTTGGCTACTTATATACTTGAGATTTCTACATCTCTTAACTACAACTCGAGTGCTAATAAGAAATACGACTTTCGGGGAAAAAGCCACGTCTTCATTAGTATTTGTGTCCATGTTGGCACGGAGTGACTTGTGACTTTCTTAATACTTGAAAGGACTCTCTTGTGCAATTCTTCAAGTTATTTAACGCACGTAAAATAATAAAAGATTCTTTATGATACGCAGATAATATGTATTACTAATAGACAGATTGATCCATAATGTTCTATACAAAAGCCTGGTAAGATTACATTCATCTATCTAATAGGACCGCTGATAAGTATATAATACTAAAACATTGGAATGTAGATTTCGTGTAAAACAAACGAAAGCGATACAATACGCTATGAGGCTGTACAACGTAATACATAATGAAGTATTCGTTCCAGCGGTTCATCGGTTCTTTGAAATTTCAAAGGTATTTCATTTTATCGTTATTACATCGCAATCGCTTTGTAAAGTATTTACCTGCTCTGAATGTGAGCTCGCGGAACTTCTAAACACAGTTAAATCATTTATATAATTGAATCAATCATACTTGATGTTTGGGCTTTCTGGTTGGATGCCACCCCCTCATCATATATTCTACCACCAAACAGCAATACTTAGAATTGTCTATACTAATATTATAAATAGATAAAATATGTTTGTTTGTATGTAAGGGGTAATCTCTGGAACTACAGATCCAATTCTAAATTATTCCACTGTTAGAAAGCTAGACTATTCCTGAGGATATATTATACTTATATCATATAATTTTCTCTATTAATAAATTGAACCCAGATGAATCCGGGGCGGGTCACTAGTATATTAGAGTCGCTATAAGTATAAAATTACAGAATAAAAGTTGAACTTCTGAAGCGCTATCCGTTGGCAAGTTACAACAAAGTAGATATTTTTGTTATAAAATTTTATTAGGCAGGCTGGCAAGTATTATCCGAAGATAAATGGTCGCTCATAGACATCAGCGCCGTAAGAAATATAGCCATTCCTTACCAAACCAACCACCGCCTAATGTATATATAAAAAAATTAAAACCTTCTCCATGAGAAAAATCATACGTGTGCTAAATTTCATAGTGATCGGTCAAATTGCGACGAAGTCTATTAATCCGAAACCGACATCAATTTTTATATACAAGATTGGCAACAAACGCGTCGGTCGCGTTGGTGCATATTAAATAGCTATTGTAAGCCAATGACCGAGAGTATAAAATATTATGAAGGAACATTATTTTGTATATCCTAAGCAATGACGATAAATAACAGCGGCCGCGCCGAGCGGACGATCGTAGTTATCGGTTGTCGATCGGCGGCGAGTGGCGGCGAGTGGCGGCGAGCGGCGGCGAGCGGCGGCGAGTGGCGAGTTGAAAACGAGAGTCCAGGCTTTTTGTACAACGGTCCAATCGGTGACAAACTCAATTTATATTTTATTGTTTGTAATTGTGTTCATTCGGAATCGTTTTGCATTATTTTAATGGTTAGAATTATTTTATGTGAACGTTATATTTGATTGTTTGATGTGAAGTAGCTCTACGTTCATGCACATCGGAATATAGTATTGAGTATTTATTTTATGAAATAAATGGCAATAGACAAATAAAAAATAATATTTCTATGTTTTTTCTGTATTTGTATTAAACCATAGATCCGATATTGTCCTGTCCTCTTACGTATTCGGTTTGAGTGTTAACCCACAACGCCGTTCAAGTGAGGTAGGTGATGGTGGTTACGGAGCGAAATCCTTCGCCGCTGAGTGGTCTCGTTTGCAACTCGTTACCTTCAGTATTTGCAATAACTTGGCAATTCCATCTTGGTCATTCAAATTTAAAATCTGTAACAAAATTGGCAAACAGTGGCATACTTAAACTTCTTACTTTTTGGATTTTTTTTTTTATAAATATTTCAAGAGCGACGTCACTTGACTTTCAGAGCACGTACAAAATTTTCCACTGCTACAAATCATTCAGTATTTGCAGTACTTCCGCATTCGATCTTCACGTACTCTTAACTATAGACGTCTCTTAACACTAGCGAAGACGTCCACGAATTCATTACTTAGACACCAGTCAAGTCAGCGAGTAAGAAAACTAGCAATGTGTAGCAAATAACCGATACTGCCATACATTGAAACACGAGTGACGCTGGCTTACGATTCGAAGCGCGTCTTTTCGGGTGGAAGAGACGCGTAAGCGGGGAATACAATTTATTTTGTGAGGAATGATTGAGTATGAGATTATATGTCCTTTTTCCTTTCTAGATAATCAAATAATATTATAAAACTAGTGTCTGTAAATGTGTGCATTGAAATCGGCTTAATGTATATGTTATTTCAATAACGTGTAGATATTAATAATAATCTTTACATAGTATAAAACAAAGTCGCTTTCTCTGTCCCTATGTCCCTTTGTACGCTTAAATCTTTAAAACTACGCAACGGATTTTCATGCGGTTTTTATTAATAGATAGAGTGATTCGAGAGGAAGGTTTTTGTATATAATACATAGACAATATAGTTAAGTAACACTGATAATTTTAAAAGTTTCTAATGTGATGGTGTAAATTTATACATTTTTTGCGCTTACATTGTAAACGCTGGCTGAACCCTACTAGATAGATCAAAATAATGTTCTACAGAATTGTACACCTCAAAAATGTCTATAAAAAAGTCCGCGATGGTATATGTCTATCTCTTAAAGATAACCCACAATAAACATTTTTTATCGTTTACTTTTTACGAGAAATAATGGCTTATTTTCGAAGCGATTTTAAGGAATATAGCATTAATCCTTATCCAATGAAATATTTTAAATACATTGTTGATTTGATATTGATCTATATGGCCCTTTACAGCTTATGATTTAAATTAATATTTTCGAAGATATTACAGATTTAAAAATTGCGGAACGTAGCGTTTGCGGTGGTACCGGCCGGCCGGGGCGGCGGGAGCGTGCTATAGGCGCGTCGGAGGCCACGGTTCTCCCTGTAGCACTTTGAATTTAGCAGCGATCGGACGCGGTTATTATCGGAGCTCTCTAGCGATTGAAATAACAATCATTACTTCCATACTAATATTATAAATGCGAAAGTAACTTTGTCTGACTGTCTGTCTCGCTTTCTCGCCAAAACTACTGGACCGATTTAATTGAAATTTGGTACACAAATAGTCTAGAGCCTGAGAAAGGACATAGGCTTTTTATTTGGAAAAAAGTGCTGTAAAGAGTTGAAAAGGAGGATGAAAGGTTGTAAGTTGTTGAAAGTATTGTCATGTTTAGAATTTTTAGATCTAGAAGCATAAAACTTACATTTTAGGCTGTACACTTATAAAATAACATATCATGACATCCACTCGGGAGGGAATTTTGGATATTTTACCCCTAAATGGGTGAAATAGTGATTGAACGTTCGTATGGATTTTTTTAAGTTAGAAACATGAAACTTTATTTTTGGGAACCTGATTAAAAATGATTTGATACGTATTTAAGCGTTTCTGGATATTTTATGCCAAAGGGGAGAAATAGAGTTTGACATTTCGTATATAGGATAGTTTGGAAGACCGTCATTTTTGAAGTTAGAAGCATGAAACTTTATTTTTGAGCTACTGATTAAAAATGAGTAGATATGTATTTAAGCGTTTCTTGATATTTTAGGCCTAAAGGGCAAAATAGTTGTTAACATTTCGTATTCAGGTTAGTCTGGAAGTCTGTCATTTTGAAGTTAGAAGGTCGACATTTTATTTTTGGGCTACCGATTAAATATGATTTGATTCGCATTCTGGATATTCTACCCTAAGGGCTGAAATACACACCAATGTGGTATACAAATAGGTATTACATAAACGTAACATTTTAAGTTAATTTGTAAACATATTCATATTCTACGCGGGCAAAGCCGCGGGTAACAGCTAGTTAGTGATATAGCACAGTGGGATGAAGGGCAAAGGTTGCTAGGTAATAGTTAGAGCTTAGATTATATTTATATATCTGAATATAGAGTCACATTATAAAATAACTTTATTATCTTGGTGTGCGTGACAGCTACGCTGGACACACACCCAACGTCATTATTTTTTTCGACTCGTAAACATATAATATAATAATCAAAGAGCTGGATGATTACTTAAAATGTACATGTGAATGGTTGTATACGTATTTTAAGTATCGGATGATGCAATTTCGAATCCATAAAAATATATTTTTCATACAATTGTTTTAAATATTATTAACGGATCCCTAAAAATGCGTAGCACGCTTCAAATAAATGAACGTCTATTTGATGTTATACCTTAATATATCAAAGAGCTTCGTACTTGTAGCGAGTTGTGGAGGATGAAAAATTTTCGGATGAATACAAAAAAGAGGCAACACGTTAATACATTATCTCCTCCTGGTGGACGAGTACAGAGCTTAATCTGAACCTCCGTTTCGTTATGCGTTAGCGGTAAATATACATGTCTTACATCCTTTTGGAGGCTTTTTTAAAGTTAGAATCCAAACATACTTAATTCAAATATCTATATTCTATACAGTTTTTTTAATGTATCACATGAAAAACTATAAGGAATGTAGATTCAATCGACTGGTCAATGTCGGCTGAAGAGTGTATGGGGCCACGTGATTTATTAAAAGTGTCAGCCTGTTTGGACAAAATATAGAATTATTTCTATTGTGGATAATACGGCGTGAAGCTGCGAGGTGCAATATTGTGCACTCACTCGTGTTGGTCCCACAGACGCTGCGTGTGCTCCCGCGAGATAGGCGCTCGGGCTGTATTCGCTCCGAAATAAATAAAATACTATCGTGCTTTTAGCGGCATCGCTCTCATTCGACGTTCAACGACTAGTTTAATCCGCGAGATTTTACATTTACAGTTATGCCGATAGGAGTTTACTATTGGATAACTTATTTTTATTATAATACGTAATACGAGAGTATTTAAATACGGTAATTTTATTGTTTTTTTAAACTATTGCAGGCGTAGCTTATCGGCTTTGAGACCTTTTTCGACATGATAAAGTTATTCGGTATTTCTGACTATAAATAAGTCGTAATAATTCAAACAAGTTTCGTCGGTGCTATCATTCTGACTCGAAAAGCACGTGATGCTATCGAGCCAGCGGGGTCTCTTCAGGTTCGTTAGGTTACCGTCAGACTTGCCGGACATCGATGGTGACGAAATAGAACCTGAAAATGTATCTGCGTATATTCTTGCGCAGAATGGCATTTTCTGCGCAGTTGGTTCATTTCTGATACCAGAGGCTTCCGAGCTCGAAATTGGTCAGCAGGATATCTTCATCACGAAATATGTTCTTTGGGCGCAAACCGATTTCAAAATCAAATCAAATCAAAATACTCTTTATAGTACACCAAACACATACTTTAGTCACGTTCAAGAAAGATGCACAAGAGGTAGTCTTATCGCTAAAACAGCGATGTCTTCCTGGCAACCTTACGGTAGATGAAAGATACAGAGATTGAAAGAAGTAGGGGTGTACATAGCAGAGATAAAAATAATATATAAATTCATTACATTGAAATAATAATATATTTAAAATAAAATAATGTACAGTATTTGTTATCTGTGATATCTAACATGCATACACAAATGTATGTATATAATAGTTAGGTATAAATTATATATAAAATTAAATTCACGTCTTACTTCAACAGGAAGAGAGTTCCACAGACGAACAGCCAGAACAGTAAAGGAATTAGTACAGAATGAATTCGAAGGATTCGGATTTCTAAAAGTCAATTATCTTCGGAACGAAGAGTTTCAGTTTAATTTTAGTTCTGTGTTGTAACATTGCTTACCATTGCGTACACTATAATTGCAAAATTTTGTTCATGTCTGTCCATGGTTCTATTCACAATTTGTGGAACAATTGGTTAAATTGGTTAATTAAGTTAAAAATATTAATTGTTATTCCTTACATGTCAAACATGCCACTAAGCTTGGGAATTAAGATGTTAAACTAAGTATTTTCCTTCTATTGAAGAAAAAAAAATTACATTGTCCTTTGTTAGTTACACTGGCTCACTAACCCTCAGACCGAAGCAAAACAATACTAAGTATTACGGCTTGGCGTTAGAATATATATGTATATACAAAGGTAGGGCTTTGCCAAGTGCCATTGTAAATTTAATAAATAACTTTTCGATAATCCTAGATGGAACATATATTTCTATTTCCGGTCGATCATAAGTGTTTTATGGAACAATGTAACAATGAAGCGATTCAAGTCTTCAGTATTGTTACGAGTGAAGGCTCGCGGCGCTCACCGGCTTACCGTGAGAACCATCGGTAATCACTTTGTTCGCAGCCGCCGCGATTACTAGCTAGCCCTAAATTATACGCTCTCTCTCTAATAATCGCTAATTATATCTCTGTTAAACGCGCGTGTTAATAAAAATATGTTAAAAAGCGTATTTTTTTATTTACTGCCGATCAATTACGACCCAACTCGATTAACAATGTCAGTTAGACAATCAGTGCGTTAATTCTCGTAGTGTTATTTCTAAAATATTATAATGTTGAGCGTGTCGTAGCAACTAAACTTATATATAAATATAACATGACTGAGATTTACTTTAATCTTATTTATATATAAATTAAACACTGTAATAATAAATGGTAAAACTATGGATTTAACATAGATACTACATGTAATCTTTTTTTAACATTCAGGTACTGTTACCAAGAATTTATAAGAAGCCCTTATATCCTATATATTATATAGCGGCGAAGTCGCGTTTTATAAGACGTAGCGTTTGCGTGAGAAGACAGCGCCGTGAGTGCTCAGCCTATTCAGCGACTACACCGCTTATGTTCGTACTTCATTTAACGTAAGTGCCATTGGAATATTGTACAGATACCGCTGTAGTTCTTTCAACGATATCTCCTTCTATTGTACTCGAAATAATGGTACCGTATTGTAGATATTCAAGCACAATGAAATATACTCTTCAAATGAAAAAAAGCGTGTTTTTGTCATTTGACCGATTTGTGAGTGACTGGACTTATTGTAGTGTCGTTTGCATCGGCCTCGGTAATCTTTCTATTGTACTATTACTAGTAGATAAAATTAATGGAAACCATTTCCAGGCGCAAAACTCGATATTGTTTTAAACGTCGTGGCATTGGACAACCTCATCTCTCTCAGGCAACATTAAGACTTGAAATTGACTTCATTAATGCCATTATTATTATATACATATAATGACAAAATCTCGCTAGGATGAGCAAATTATACTCTCAATTATCTTTGTTAACTATTAGGTGAAATTTAAAAAATAAAAGATCCTTCACCTCACTTAATTGATATACAGCCCTAATGAACACTAAACAGTATTTCCTCGAACCTTTAAATACAATATAAATTATGAAAAAAGCAACAAATCTTTCGAGCCCGCAGCTCGATGTCGATGAGTCCGCCAGATGCCAAACGTGTGTAACAGTGACACTCGTCCAAAACTTACTTCATCTAAGAAGAGGAAGCGTTTTACTAGTGGTAGTGCCACACTGCATACCTTCGGGTTGCAGCCGAATGGGCCGGCACGGCCGGGGTAGTACCACTCTCTCACTTAAAATCGGGGTAAAGTGGTAGCTATGCTACCGCGTTTCGTCCGGTATGTGAGAGTCCCGGAGGCCCGATCCCCCAAAACATAATGGTTGTGCAGAATTTGGTTTCATTACCCCAGGAGGGTACCATCAGCGACAGCGGTGGAGAATCCCTCTCTGGGCATCCATGCGCAGGACGTACACCACCTGAGCAGGGATGCCCAGGCTGCCCTTCGAATTCTGGTGGAGGCAATTTTGTGCTCGCCACTGTTCGGGGCAAGCGGAGCAGGTATCATAAGGCAACCCCTACCACCCACACTGTGGACTTCTGCAACATAAGGGGACTCAACTCCAACTTGAACGCCGTTCACTTTCACCTTGAGACGGCGAAGCTAGCCTTGCTCTTTCTTACCGAGACCCAGATATCCTCTCTTGCCGATACGACTTTTCTTTCTTACCCCGACTTCAAAAAACTTCGAAAAACCGGAACAAACTTGTGTCTGAAATCGAGTCTTCGTTAAACAAAGTCTTGAACTGGGGTCAGCTAAACCTAGTCCATTTCAACCCCAAAAAGACGCAAGTTTGCGCGTTAACTGCTAAAAAAAACACCATTTGTCGTATCTCCACGATACGAGAACATTCCGTTAGCCGCCACAGCTAGTATCGGAATACTTGGTGTCGATATTTCGAGCCTCGTTCAATTGAAGACAAAGCCAAATTGGTATCAAAAAAGCTCGGTGTGCTCAGCAAGGCAAGACAGTATTTCACGTCGGCCCATCGTCTAAGACTATACAAGGCGCAAATTCGGCTTCACATGGAATACTGCTCTCACCTCTGGGCGGGTGCTCCCCAGTACCAGCTCCTTCCATTTGACCGTATCCAACGTAGAGCGGCTCGAATTATCGACGATCAAGCCCTTTCCGATCTGCTTGATCCTTTGGCTTTGCGTAGAGATGTTGGATCGCTCTGCATCTTCTACAGAATTTATCACGGGGAATGTTCCGAGGAATTTTTCGGATTAATCCCGGCTGCTGAATTTCACCTTCGGACATCTCGTCAAAATTCCAAATATCACCCGCACCACCTAGATGTCCGAAAATCCACAACAGCGCGATTTTTAAGACATTTTCTGCCTCGCACAACCACTCTGTGGAACCAGCTTTCGCCGGCGGTTTTTCCGAACCGATACGACTTGGGAACCTTCAAGAAAAGAGCGTACTGCTTCCTGAAAGGCTGGCAACGCACCTGCAAGCCCCCCGGTGTTGCAAAGGTCCATGGGCGGTGGTAGTCACTTTCCATCAGGTGAGCCTCCTGCTCGTTTGCCACCTCTATCATAAAAAAAAAGTTAGTATAAAGTGGTACATAAATGTATTCTACTTTAAATCACTTTTTACAAACTCTATATAACCACCGCTACCAGCAATACAAATAACTTAACAACCTTCATTCTTTTATTAAATAACTCGCTCCTAACTTAATATAATGTGTGAACTTGTTACTGTATAAACGAATTACCAAGCACCATGTAGACCAAAGCGACGAGCGCGGCGCCTGTAGCTGCCGGATTACACGCGCTTTATTCAATAAAGCAGTCATGCTCAGCGTATTCTACGATATGCGAAAAACATCAGAATAAAGCGCTCCGAGTCACCTCGCAGGCTCAGTGAGGTGGGAATTAATTAAAGTTGCAAATTAAATTATGACGACGCCGCGAACACGGCGTTGTGGGCAGCTGCCTTTATGACGAAGACTTTTTATTGTTTTTAGAAAGTATGAAGAACGGTTAAAGTTAAATTTTAGAATTGAAAGAAAGATTAATGAGGAAATAGTTTAATTACAGCAAAGTTAAATAAAACGACTCTTAGTAGATGATATTGTCACCAGCAAAACTATAAAAAACAAAAAACACAATACGTACAACCACTTTTGAATCTTGATTTATAAAGCTGTAACCGGTGATCAATACTGATAATTATGTTAATTAATAAATATATTATTATCTATTCTGCTTGAAATCAACATTTAGCATTAGTTAATCGACCCACGCTAAAAATGGTGAACTGATACACAGTCTGCACAGTCCCGTATTGAGTAAATGCTCTTATTACAAGATTTATTAATTGGCAAAGTTTCACTTTAGTCCCAAAAAGCGTTGAGCAAAAGCTCTCCTCTTGAGAAAAAAGTATGGATCTTATTTCACTACGCTGTTAGAAAAGATAAAGTCTGCAGGTGTATTCCCTTATCGCCATTACTCTTACATGCCTAAAAATATTTGAATACAATTTTTCATATAAAATAATCCTTCCTTGTCCTAAATTCCGAAGTTCGTCGAAATTAACTTTCAAAGTAATTATCGCAATGATTCATCGCGCGTGTGTCTCCTCTCGCATAATGACATTTGTTAACGTAGTATTAAAGTTACCGACATGAATAAATTAATTACCGATACCACATTTCCAACGTGAAACTAGTTTTCATTTGGTCGGACCGATAGTTTAGTCGCTCGCCAGCTGTTGCCTCTTACTGCTAATATTATATTTCATGCATACGTTTATTCATGGTATGTTCGTAGTAAAGCAAATTATGAGTATATTAACATTTATATCTGATGAAGGGTAGTGAATATAGCCCAAAGACACTGATAATTATTTTAGGTATAAGCTGCCAAATACATGATCTAACATATTATGTCCCTTTTGCCTGTTATTACATATCATACGAAAAGTTCGGTGGTGCATAAATTAGTCAGTTGGTGGTACCTAGACAGGCTTACCCATAGCTCTACCATATATAAAAATCACACTTATAATATCTGACAGATAAATCGTAGCAGACCGTGTAGTAAATGTATTGTGACTAATAGTTTTATCGGATCCCGTTAAAGTAAATAGTGCTAGAAATACACACGCCAATATATGAGATGATAAATAGGTCGGTCCCATCACATGAACCATGAACCTGCTCACACGTAAATGACGACACAATATACTTTTACAGGATCGAGTGAGCTATTTACTCGTGTATGTTTCCGCTGTGTTATATTATCCCGCCATCGTGTATGATGTTTAAAATTATTAATAACTTCTCATTTTAAAGTTGTGACGATTCTGATTTGTGACAATCGAGTTTTTATGTCTTCGGCTTGTAATTTTGATAGAATCATTGTAGTATTTGACGAAGACCAAAGGTTTACAAAGATAAATATTATTGTTAATATCGATTGTCTATCGAACCGAATGAAACTCCAATATCTTATAATAATTAAATATATTTTAATGTATTATTCTATTAACATAAATTTTAACAAGTCTTTAAACAATGAAACGTATCACTTTTCTTAATAATATATGATTTGTTTATTCAGTACAAGTCACTTTTTCTTCCGATGTTTCTTAACTTTTCCCACATAGACCATGCTTACGATATAAGGTTTCGTTTTGTTCTTTGGGGGGTCTTTACTCGGGCCTTCAACTGCGAGAGGGTCTTTCATCTCGATGTGTTGGGTTACAGGTATAGGCTCACCTACTAATTCAACTTTAACCTGGACCTCAGGAACCTCTTGGAGCCAGTTATCCAAGTCACTAGCGCAACTGATTGTGTCGCTGTTGCAGCTGAGAGTTGCACTGTCGCTATCTGACACCACCTCCTCCTTGATGTGCAAAGAACTGCTATTTAATTGTTCTCTCGGTATATCCGTGACGGTCATATAATTCTGGCAAGCAAATTTGTGTGGAATAATACCTTTTTTTAATACTAGTTTCGATACTCCGTACAACTTGAATTTCATGTAGTTCTCCATGTCATTTTCAATCTAAAAGTAAATATTTTTTGTGTTTATCTTGTACTTAAAATATTAGGCGAATGAGCATATGTTGAGATTCAGTATTTTAAATTATTCAAGTAGGCACTTTTGAATTGTCATTACAAGACAATGTTAATTGTAAAAGTATCACCGATTCGGAATATGCAATGTATAAAGCTGTTCCTGAAGGAAGAAACCAGATTGAAAATATCATATATAGTATACATATCCATTACTAACAGCTCTGAAATATGCAATACTATTAACAACTAGGAATAGATATGTATCTATAATGATTTAAAAAGTTTAAATTAACGTCATAAATCCACTTTAATTTAACTTCTAAAGTTCCTAAGCAACTTCGCCGTTCTTTAAGACGCCATTTTGTTCTCGAAATGATAATTAATTGCACAGATTATATAATTTAATCTTGACCAAGAATATTAGTAATATAAATGAACGAACTTACATTTATTATTATGAAAATAGTTATTTTAATGTCATATCGATATTCATTTATAAATCAAAATTAATTATAATATACTTTAGCCAAGTAGGCTCTGAGACGCACTTCTAAAAAGTAATTTTACAAGATTAGGTAAATGTTAATTCCATCGAGAAGATCTGGTCGCTAGAGAAACTCAATATTAAATTTATATGGATGAAAATCAATATTTATAACTAATTAAACAAATAATATTTAAAGTGTTAGTTTGTCTCTTAAACATTTTCAATGTATATTTTTTTTTATAACGAGCTACCCGTCCCGGTGTCACACTGGTAGAATAAGGGTCTATAGCCTATTCCAATGGAAGTAGGAAAAAGGATAAACAAACCATAGATTTACGATAGACTAATAACTCAGCTATATGGCGCATTGCTAAGGGTTTATGATTTATATATCTTTATTTGAAATACAACACTATTACACTTAACTACTTTAATTTTGCTTCCAAAATTCCGGTAACAGTTTCTCGACGTTTTAAACGCCATTTTTTCGCAAATCCATTATGAATATCACAGATTACTCCACCTCTCGACCAATGATACCGCGTCAATTTACTGTCAAATAATACTGTTGTTTATTCGGCTTTTTTCCTTTTATTGTTGGAATAGAGTATGGTTGATAGCACACCTTGGGAATGAATCGATCGCCTCCTGGCTATTTCTATTCATATTAAATACATGTATTTAATAAAATTGACAAAAAAAGACCCGCTGAGTTTCTTTCGCCGGTTCTTCTCAGGTCAGGGTGTTTCCTTTTCTGTACCGGTGGTAGTGTTTAATTTGACTATCAATAAGTAAGTGCAATGCTTCTATATTGAATAAAGGAATTTGAGTTTGAGTTTGAGTATACATAAAAATTTGCTATTGTAATACATAGATACTCCATTCATATCATACATATGCCATATCATCGTCATACATATGTCATAGCCAATTTATACGAAGCCTTAATAACCTTTTAGCCAATTTACATTATCCCGCTCAGACAGGCAGTCGAGACTGGGGACTATATGTGACAAGAAACACTCCTCAGTTAATTTATTAATTATACATATATCTACTCTCATTTTAAGTTCGAAGTTTCGATAACAACTCCGCCAGCATGCAACACGTAATTTTTTCACGAATCCATAAAATCTAAATAAGTACACACAACAAATTATTGCATTTCGACCAATGATATCATGTCAATTCAAGGTCAAAATTGTTTATGTTCACTTATACAACTTCAAATTGTAAGTCGGTAGGAGCTGAGTTCAAGGTCAAACATCCAAACATACTTGTTTATATTAACTAGCTACCCGTCCCGACTTCGCACAGGTCGATAAATCGAATATGAATGTTATATATTATACATAATCACTAGCTATCCATTTCGAATTCGTACATTTAAATTTACGTTGCAAATAATTTTGCGAAAAACTTTGCTTTGAAATCACAAATATTTCGTATCTATTGTAGGTATTAGATAGATTAGCCACTTTTTGCCGTTAATTTTACTTTCATTCGAAGAGCCCGCCAAGGACCCCGTCTTACATCCCACAGATAATAAAATCTTAAATTCGGTCTGAGGTCGATTAACATAATGAATATTCGATTTCAGTACACTGTATAAGTTTAATTGTTACTATTGGTTCGTAATATAAAGAAAAAGTATTTAAGCAATTAATAATATTTAAGAATTATTATTAATTGCTTAAGTTAGGAATGTTTAATATTTAATCATTATAAGTAACATTTATTTTATTACAATCATATATATTTATATATTTGCCATAATGTCACTCATGATGTGACAATCAATCGTCTAATTCACGTCAAAATAACAATGTTTTAAACTCATCAGTGGTAATATATATCTGACCGCTTATCTACGGTTTGAAAAATTGGCGCTTAAGTAAATATTTCGCTTACATCGAAGTGATCTTCGCAACAAAAATAATTTGTATATGGCCGCAGAAGTCGCGTTCGGCCCATCGCGGTACACCAATCTCTTCGCTTCTGAGCGCCGGTAGGAATACTGAAGAATAGCTTGTCTGGTGTTTTAATTGTGGTGTTCTTACATTCGGGCACGACACAATATCTATACATAGATTTTTTCGGCCACATTATAACAAAGCAACAAAAACATTAGCAAAACACGTTCTACACAGCTCGACGCGAATGCGCTTGTCAAAGTAAACGGCGACAGGCCAGCGGGTGCGAGGGAGACAGCGAGATGCGCGACGAGGATGGGCGTTTGTATTGAGGCGTGTGACGTCAGCGCTCTCGCTGCGGCAAATGGCGGCGCTCGTAAATGATTGCGTCAGTTGTGTGTAAGTCATTTGGAACTAACGAAATTTAGTTTTATTTTTTCTTAATTAATTTATATTTTATATATCATTAATTTAAACATAATATCTAACTTATTTATAAATAATATATAGTACAAAGCACAAATGAAGCAGTTTTTTTTTTAAATTATATACAGTTATATCGGTTATACTATGCTGGCTAATCGTCCCAACATTGCAGGGCTTACCAAATATTGGTCTCTAATATAATATAATCCAATCAGAATCGGACCGAACCTAGGGATCTGTTTGTTTTGTGCAACTTACTTTTATGATTTTTACCGTCAAACTATATTTTTGATCATATTTGAACGTCATAGTTATCACAATAATTAATGATAAATAATACTTATTATTTTATATCGATACTTATTTATTATTTTATTCATACTCTACAACAATTGATCGTTAATATATTAAAATATGAAAATTCTTCAGCTTCTTAAGCTTCAGCTTCTTCTGGAGCTTTTTTTAATACATATGATATACCGTCGTTTTGTTATGTACACGTTTTATAGTTTTAAAAATATTTTTTACGTTAAGTTAATGTACAGCGCTTCGAGAGCGCCCGGGGCCCGGACCGTTTTCACCTCGTACCTGCCGTTGGCATATTATTCGGCTATATCCGAAACCGTATATAGCATACAATTCTATCCTGACGTGAATAGCATGCTCCCACAATATTATAAAAAATCATGTCACTAATATTCGTAGCTTTTCTGTGAATCCGGTAAAAACCGGTTATTATGATTTAACTGTGATTTAATCTCGTTAAAGTTCATTTACATCATACTTCAGTTCATAATAAAACGAGGGAACTAAAGTGTCTAATTCCATGTTACTGAATTATTTACGAGGCGTAACTCAGCTACCATTGTCTTGCTATTTACTTACGGATCAGTGGGCAATGAATGAAATATTTTGATTTTGATCGTATAAAAGTGACATATACTAGCGTTTTATTAAAAAAATACTTACTTATTAGCATTTCTAGTAGTGCATTTTTTTTAAACATAGTTACGAAGCCTAAATTTAGTACCTCTTCTATTTAACCTGTCAAAAAAATGTCACAGGGAACTGGTCCGCGAGTGGCTCCCCGGAGCGCGCTGCGGCATTGTGTCCGCCGGCGCGGGCCCGCCGCTACAGCTGATTAGCCGCCCATTGTACACGTCACCGAAACACACA
Source organism: Vanessa tameamea (assembly GCF_037043105.1). NCBI lineage: Eukaryota > Metazoa > Arthropoda > Insecta > Lepidoptera > Nymphalidae > Vanessa > Vanessa tameamea. The sequence continues at coordinate 12,381,374 of NC_087324.1, forward strand.
ACGACCGCTCCAACTTTAAATTACCTGCTCTAAATTTTATGGCGCTGAAAATAGGGTTTTCCTTTCTTCTATTCATTTGTGAGATCGCTCCCGTGAGTACAGAATGTCGTATGTTTAAGTTGTGTATTTTAATACGGGAGAACACAAAACTTATTGTTACTTACAGAAGACCAAATGAAAATGAACTTATCTTTTTTAAGTAGGTTTTAATGAACACTTTTGAATTGGCACTTTTCAAATAAATTAAAATGAAAAGAGTTACTATCGCGTTTCGGAATAAAAGTTCTATCGAAAGAAATTCGGTAGGATACTTGGTGGCAGGGCTTTGTGCAAGCCCGTCTGGGTACCACCCACTCATCAGATATTCTGTCGCCAAACAGTAATACTATTGTTAATAATAGTATTGTTGTGTTCCAGTTTGACGGGTGAGTGAGCCAGTGTAACTACAGATACAAGGGACATAACATCTTAGATCTCAATAATGGTAATTATTTCTCACAGCGTCAATATCTATGGGAGGTGGTGACCGCTTACCGTCAGGTGGCCCATTCGCTGGTCCTTTTTTTTGACAGGATATTAATTATGTACAAATGTGTGTATGTGTAAGTGGGTCACCCGTGAAACTTCAAGTTTTTTCAAAAAAATTTTTAGGTATGTCGAAACTTATGGCAGATTTTGGTATTTATAACGTCAAATAGTATACAGTAGTTCAGTTAGAATTGGAGTTTGTCGATAACAATTTACTTTAATTTAGTTTTTCTCATACATCCGTAGCACCGCTCTCTAGCCGGCCAGTATCATTTTTCCGCTTGAAACAATTTACTAAATTGCAATCAAGAATCCCCTTTATTTTCTGCACATCTACGGCTGGAGCTCTTCAAAATAAGACCACAACCGATCTTCTACGTGCAGTTATCGTCCTGTAGTCACTGGGACAAAATCGGCTTACGCAATTAATATATAAGATTTATTGAAATATTCCTTTATTAGTGTATGTATCATAATATGATTTTACCCTCGTGGTTTCTATGGTAACCGATGTATGTATGTAAATATTATAACGCCACCTTCAAAATCAAGTACGCAGGCAACGCCTTCTTCAGTTTTAAATCGGAACCAAAATACATCATAATGTCGTCCTGACCGATTCCGGCCACAGCGGCGGATATCAAGAGACCAGCCGAATACGCAGGTCATAATATAGTGCAAAAGTGTGTGTGCATACTCTCAGCATCAGATGGAACGTTCAATCCGTCACGACCGGAAAGAGTTCAGGTGCGGGACCAATGGTTCATCGGCACGGGAGTGTACCTACACTCTTTGATAGAAAACCCGATAACTTTTTATCAGCCCGACCTGAGGTTTGACCCAGGACCTCGGAATCTGCAGCCTCATTCTAGCCAGTAGACCATCGAGGCATTAAAGTACGTATTATTATTACGTTATTGTATTAACACTAGCTTTGTTTTGTAGATAAGATTTTATTCAAATTCAAATTCATTTATTCAATGTAAAAGCATGACACGAACTCATTGTTAGTCAAAGAATAAAATATCAATTAGATTAGAATTTATACAATCTATGAATACTTCAGTGGGGGACGTCATTATACAAGCAAGTTACGTAATAAGCTACCAAAAGTACATAAGGTATTTAACACGTTGTACATTTTATACAAAGCTAATTAAACAACCCTTATTAACAAAATGTTTCGCTGTTCAGTGAAATTCTGAATCATAGAACAACAGTATTACAAAACATAGACATTTATAAACTGGCTATTCATTAAAATACCTAATTGAATATTAACCGAATAAATATTTTGATTAGGATATAATGTAGAGTTCCTTTCTTACATAATATCTTCGAAGTTCTTTTTTAAAGTTTTATTTGGTGGTAGGGTTTCGTGCAAACCAGTCTGGATAGAGACCACCTTCTCATCAGATATTCTGCCGACAAACAGCAATATTTGGTATTGTGTAGTACAGTTTGACGGGTCAGTGAGCGAGTGTAACTGCAGGCACAAGGGACATAAAATCTTAATTCCCAAGGTCGGTGACCCCTAAGCACTTCCACCGAATTATACACTTTATTATACACTTTCATTAATTGTTATAAATACAAAACATTACATTTTATCGTGTTAAACAGTTTATAAGGATTTTTATTCAAATTGCGCCTTTATTTTTATTAAAACAAAAAAAGAACGATAAAAATAAAATGTTCAAACTAAACTCGCCAGAGACACAATCCGTCACACTCACGACTGAAGTATTCAGTCAGAATTTTTATATTCGGTAAATTATTTTGTGCATAGTTTCTGAAAAATGGTATACAAACCAATTAATGAACATCGTGCAGTTTTAAAATGACGAAAATCTTCAGAGTTTTCTGTGTTTCCTTCAGTTCCTCGAAATGATGTCAATTGTCATGAATACAAAAACTGTACTGCATTCTTCATCACAACACGAATGTTTCCATTAAAATATTTTTCAAAGATAATAAAGAACAACGACCTGCGGCTTAGTATCTTTCTTTTAAAAGATAAAAATCAGGAGCATCAAATAATAAAAAATAAGCTTAAAGACGAAATACCAATTACAAAAGTATTACCCGCTCTGAAAATTACCAAACCAGTTAATATTTAATAAGTTTCTTATCTACAAACTATTCAAAATAGCCATCTAATAACTAGACAACTAACGAATAATTTTATATAAAGACGTGAATTTTAATAAACGTGACGTATAGAAGACAGCTGATTGTATATCATCTTGCCCAAACGAATGCTTATATGGTTTATCATGTGTCGTAATACAATAAATATATTCTTGCGTACAGCCCTTAGGATAGAAGCAATTTTAAAATATTTTTGTATTATAACCAGCAAAAAGGATATAAAATTTCAGTTCAATCGCATGGGAACTGGTTCAATATTTAGTTGCGATATTCGAGTCTTTATAGTAACAGGTGAAGTTAAATAAATGTTTGTAAAATACGCTTTTCATATAATATTTCATACAAAATTAGCGATGTATTGATTTTTATATTAAGTAATATTCCATAAATGACGGGTAATTAAATAGCAGCCATCGATTATAAACCCAAAACGTAGAATAATTATAGCGGGATAACGTCACCGCGACCGCGGACGAGGAATTGAATTATTTCAATACTGAATTATGGCCAATACCATTGTATTCCACAATGTGAATTATTGGATTATAATAATAGCTGGTTGGGACGCGGGACCGAAGTAACTGCGTCAATTTTGAGCTTAAAGTTTATTTAACACGACCTATTGGTTGAGAGTAAGTTGAATGGCAATATTTTCAAATATTATGTATGTATAAATATTATTTAAATACTGACTGTATTTCTGCTACATTCTATAGATGATAGGTATAAAGAGTAGAAGTAAAAGTAAGTATACGCCACCGCCACGTGAATGGTGAAAAAGTTGTGGGAAAAGCCAGGAGTTCGTGAGAAAATGCGTACTACGGCTGAGTTTCATATTGGGCCTCCTCGGTATCAAATCTACTTTCTTAACCGATGGAAGCTGCAATATTGTTAAGTTGAAATAAATAACGAAAGTTATTACTACTCACTATGAATACGTGAAAATCTGCCACGTTAATCCACCGAGTAGCTTGGTCGAGCTCTAAACATTCTCTTCATAAAAGAAAGAAGGCCCAGCGGTGGGACATTTACAGGCTTTTACTTTACCTTAAGCTTATGTTCAATTCTATAAAGTCCGCACACGAGCAAGTCTGACAATTGTATCCGACACCTGCAAAAATCTCACGATGTTTTCCTTCTTCCCTGATTATCGTCTTTTTTCTTATTAAATATAGGAAGGCGGTCCGGCAAATGGATCATTAATAAATGATGTCCGCTTTTGCTATATTTTTTTCTTTCCATTTATTTATTTTGATTCTGACTGTATATTATTTCCTCTAATTTTAACTCCTAAAATGTTATGTCCATTGTGCCTTTAATTAATTTGACTCAGTCACCCATTAAAAGAGGAACCCAGCCATTCAATGGCATATCTTTATTCCAATGATTCTGCAAATAGTCCTTACGTGATTTAAACAGTCACCGAAGGCAGCGCCGGTCAGGCGCTGGCGTTACTTGAACACAATACCAAGTCATAGCATTCCTTATTGGTTAATGATCCTTGTAATTGATCGAGTGGCGCGGAACGTTGTCGTTGAAGCGAAGAGACACGATATTCAATCAAATAATTTTAATTTGTTCTATTTATTGACCAAAATGATCACAAAGAAAAATCTGTATAATAAGAAAAAGCCTATGTAATGTTGTCGTAGAATACAGTAAGCGTAAAAATAAAAGTTGGAAAACGCCGTAATAGTTGCACAGGTTTGAACTTTTCGAGTTTGAACTGTTACGGGTCTTTTCCGTTTTAATAATGAAAGCTTGCAAAATATTTTTCAGAGTAAACAAATTAAGTACGTATAATTACGAATCCTTTAAATGAACCGTGTTCATAATCTCGAGAGCTTTTAAGGTACGTTTAATGCCACCCCGCTCTCAGCAAGCCATTGCGAGGTAATTATGTCGAAACAAATTAATTACATTTGCTACATCAGAGGAGCAATGAGCCATACGCAGGTCTGAGGTTTGGAACGGAGGACACGTTTGTGGTTTAAGAGCACCTTTACCAAAGACCTCCAATCATTTGAACTCTTTAAAAGTACCCGTTGCCTTAATTTATTTGGACTGAAGTCATTTTAATGAGAAGTATTTGTCATTACAATTTATTGGCACGATCTTTGAACTTCCAAAAGGTTACAGGGCCGCAGATCCTGATGTCTAAGGTTCCATTCCCAGATTAGGACAATAAATGTTTTTATAGTTTACTATCAAGAAAATCTCAAGACACTGTTTACAATCCGTAAGCAGCTCTTACTATTCCATTAGGATGTCTATACTTTAAGAAAATCTGTCTAAACATTCACATTTCTAAACAGAAGGTCATCTTAGGGAGTTGAGAAACGGAAGTGTCTAATTTTATTTGTTGTAATAAAATCAATATATTACAAAGAAAATACAAAACATTTAATTTAATTATAATGAACGAGTTTATTTTATTCGCTCATACTTTTAGCATAGGTGATGGCATATTGTATTTAGCAGTTCAAAGAGTTCAAACGCTTTTTAAAGTTTTAAATAAAATTGTATTTAATGAGCAATAAAATACACTATACAATCTAAGATGTATTATTTACTCGTGGCACCCGAGCGCCACGGCGCGACCGCGCTAATACAAAACCAATTATTTGCAAGGTAATGTTTCAAAGGAAAATTTGTTAAGTGGTTTTCAGGTAGTATACAGATAATGCTACGAAAATTATCAGGAGGCTTTCGCCTCGTAAACAATTAACGACGGAAGGTCTCGCTTACATATTATTATGATACACTTCACTTCATAACATCTAAGCGAGTCGGCTATTATACCTCCTTACCACTCGATTGCTTCTTCCTTGTTTTTGCTTTAGTCGGATATTGATGGTCAATGATCTAGCCTAGGCACTATAGGAACAATATAATAGTTCCCTTAGTTGATGGAGTGTTGACGTTATATGATGTAACTGTTACTGTAAAGATATTTCTGTTCTGAAATATTAACCAGCGTTGGCGCGTTCGTAGCGAGGCCAGGTTTGAGAATATAGGTCGCACGTACACCGTACAGTGGTTACCTCGATAGTTACTGCCACTTCCGACCCCTCCGTAATTCATTACTCATTGAAACCATGCAAATGTGTTAATCAAGTAATTTCGATGCCACGTATTCGCGAAACACAGAATGTTGGTTTTTATATATAAAGTAACGTAAAAATAAAATGTGTTTTAATCACGTTCTTTTGTTACGATCAACTAAAATCATACTGCTATAAGTTAAGGCCCGCATATTATGTTCAACTGATTCTCAATTTTAAAACATAACTAGACACATCGGCGCCGTACGAAATTTAAACCATTGTTTACATCGCCAATGCCATCAACCTTTGACAATCTTCGACAATTATTAAATATTAACGTGAAAGACCAAAAGCAAACGTAAGTTAGCAAACGTAGTTTGCATAGTTTTGTAAGGCTTACATAACCATGTAAACTATTCCACCGCAAGTAGCTACTTGCCTTCAAGTGTAAAGGTCAGAGTTGCTAACAACTTAAGCCTTTGTGTTCCTGGTTTTTTAATAATACGTCATGTGAAACGGGCGTCCGTATCAGACCTTTGTGTTATAATTATATCGGAATATGCGCGGTGGCCGAAGGAAGTTGCTTATATTTTGATTTAATTGTTTTCTCGTGTATACTTTAATGACGTATTTCTGATCAAATATATAAATGACTAGAGAAGTAGAATTATTAATTACATTGTTGTGACTTAGTAACAAATCGAAGCCTAATTATAGACTGCACAAATAAATTTATATATTTTGCCTCAAAAATAAATCATATACCTTATTCTTGAAATTAAATTATAACACATATTTATTCTTATAATTCTTACACGACAAGAACAACATAAATAGCTTTTCGTAAATATGACCCTTCATACATAATGTAGGACGCCCGACGTCGCGCTCCGCCGTAGAGGTCACGTGAGGCTCAAATCTAAGCGCTGGTGTTTATTTTAGCAACTGTTAGGTCAGAAGCTCACATCGAGGACGTAGAACCTCTTTCCTAAAGCATTTCGTTTTATCTTGCACTTTGCACTCTACGCGTCTGGAAACTCCACAGAAACGATTAGTTGAATTTATTTTAACTTAAGACGCAGCGTGAGTAGGCCCCAACAAGGTGGTCCGACGACCTGGTGAAGGTCGCGGGAAGCCGCTGGTTGCGAGCTGCACAAGACCGATCGTTGTGGCGATCTTTGGGAGAGGCCTATGTCCAGCAGTGGACGTCCTACGGCTGAAATGATGATGATGATGATGATTTTAACTTTATGTATCTCATACTGTTGAATAAGATATTTTAATAGTAATCTAGTTCGAACTAGATGCTACGTTTAACAAATACATCACAGCAATATATAGTTTTATTTTGTACGAGCGTTGTGAGCACTGAAAAGTTCAGAATTTCTTTACGGATAAAACCGGACAACTTTTTTATTTCCTGATTCAGGGTATGAACTTCTCAGGCCTATGTGGTCTAAAATAATACGTCTCATAGTTTTAACGCACACACTAAGTAAACTAATTATCCATACATGTTACATAAAATTATAATACAAAACATAAACCGTATTCATAATTGGACTTTCTCAAGAAGCTGCTCTGTAGGCCGGCGACTGCTTTACATCACTTGGCTAGTCAACCTCCTCCCGCGCCCGTCGCCCATACACTCCAAAATTAATTAAAATACAACACAAACCATATAACCTAATTAATTTCACCGCTTTTCAAAGTTCCCTGAAACAGGGCAACTTCATGTTCCATAAACAAGTTTGAAACATAAAAACATCTTTATAATTACAACTCATAAAATCTACCTGTAATATTTATACCTGACTAGAGGGTGGTTCATTTCGATCCTTATTTAGCAGAACATAAAGCATAAAATCGGATATTAAGAAAATAATCTCAATTAAGCTTGCTGCTGAAAGGCAGCCTCGCCTCGCGTTCATTGTAGAAGCAAAACGAATACGTTGCTGACTGAAAGGAATTTCTAATAAATATTAGGAATCAATTTCCTTTTAATATATTACATTATAACGGAGACGAGCATTCAACTAACGTTAGTTTATGGCTGTTTTTGTATTTATATTGACTTGGCTTTGTGTTAGTCCCTCCGATAATCTATCACTCATCGGATAATCTACCGCCAAACAGCAGAACTCAGTATTGTTGTGTTTCGGTTTGAAGGGTGAGTGAGCCAGTGTAACTACAGGCACATCGGACGTAATACCATAGTTCTGAAGGTTGGTGGCGCATTGGCGATGTAAGGAATGTAATATTTCTTCCAGCGCTATTGTTTATGGGCGGTGGTGATCACTTACCATCAATTAGCCCATTTTCTCACCTCCCCTTCTCTCCTTTCTCACATAACAGAATTTATTTATCAACTTTAATGAGTTTGACGAACCATCGAAATATCTTTATTGAAATACAATAACTATTTCGTACTACTTGGGGATTGAGGAAGAAGAATGCAGCTTTGTTTATATAACTATTTAATTTAAATTTAGTTACAGTTGTTCAGTTATTCTATAACTAAATATTATGCCAGCTAGACTGAGCGTGGGTCACTTGGGATAAAAGAACGTTTGAAAATTCAATGTATTATAATTTAGAATAATTTAACCTTATTTAAAATTAATATTTAGGCACCACTGACGATTTAATTATTTTATATTTAATAATTCTGAACACCGTTCGCCTGGCCGGTGTAGACTACGTTTGTATAAACATTAAAGAGGGTACATCACCAAATTTCCAGTTACACGTGGATATTGCTAATAACTAAGGAAACAGGCATGCCATCCTTGGAGTAGCACCACCATGTATCTGGACACACTCAACCACGAAACTGCAGCCGTCCACACTTAATATTTCAGCTTAAAATTTCTAATAAAACCTCCTGTAATACGAAATATACAGGTTCAACAATTATGTAAATAACCAAAAGATTATTTATGACCTTTAACGAGAGATGTAAGCAGTAATTTACCTTCTGGAGGTTCAAAGTCCCGCTTACTTTAAATGACGATTTCAACTCGGGAGAATCATTCCAATGGGTTTACTTACTACGACTTTCTGAATTGCAAACTAATGCATTTAAGCAAAAACAAGAATGATGATATAAAAATGCAAAAAGAACGAATCGAAAGTTCTTGAAACTTTGAAAGCTTTAGGTAGTGTGGCCAGTATCACCACTAAAATTAAATAGGACTTTTGTCCATATTTAAAGCAAAGAAATAATTATGGAATAATTATTTAATTTAATAAAAGCCAATTATAACGCAAAAGAGATCTGTCATAATAAATTTCCGACATTTTCAAACAAATACTAACCTTTACTTTGGATGACAGCTAATAAATTAATCCGAAACGATGCGAGACGACTAACAAACAAATATAGCAAACAAATTAGATAATAAAATCTAATTGTAATAATTATTTCACTAAACCGATAAAATAAATGTAATTTATTTTATTATTTTAATTATAAGAAAATGCCGAAATGCAGTTTTGGGTTAGCAACACCAATACAGGGTGTCCCGGAATGTATTATGACCATAATGATGACCATGATGGTCATAATTTTTAAAATATATGACATAGATTTTTTTTTTTAATTTTTCTGATAACTGTTATGACCTGGCCTATCACCCGGTACCGGCTTGACATCGCATTCCGGGACAGCCTGTATATGGGAAGTATGAAATGGGTTAACGGCACGGAACCAGCGAATTTACACTTTTGTGGCGTTTTAGATAATAAAAAAAAAAATGTTAGAATTTTAAAAATATTTTTTTATGTAACAATTTAATACATTCAATTAAAACGAGATTAAATCTTTCGGTGAGTACATTACTCTCACGATTTTGCACGTTTTAAATGACGAAGCATCAAAAATATAATAGCGGACGAATATTACTGATACGACCTTATATATAGACATATTATAAATATAGTATGTAATAATGGTCATGTATAAATTAATTCATAAACATGCGTAGGTCAAACGTTGTTACTGAATATTAAATCTATTCGTTTCTAAATTAGTACGGTTAGTACGTACTTATCTGTGTAAACTGTATAGTTATTTATCGACATGACAAAGAAATGTCTAGGAGGCGATCGTTTTATTATCAAAACATTTTCTCAAAATGAAACGAAATTCACAAATTGTAAAGAAACGAAATCACTAAAAAATTATTTACTTTTCACACGGTCTTTCATATTTTTTGTAAATTTAACAACAGAGGCGATTTGTGTGTTTGTTTTTAAATAATAATATAAATTTGTGTTCCGTCTGTCCTTAAATACTATATTCATTAGTTTTTATTCAAAATTAATCAATAGTAACTTATTTATGGAACATTAACCTGTTTTGTTCAGTCGAAATATTGATTTCTATAGACAGCCCGCGGACGCGTCTGCTCTTGACGGTGACTGGTAATTTGATAAATTCTAAACTCCATAATATTTGGACGTGAACGATTTAATTCCGCAGCAAGTAAATAAGGATAGAAACGAATTGTATTAAGTAAATACATTTATTAATATTTAAATAAAATCACGATACTTTTATTCAGAAAAACTTTTCGTTTCTATTATATTACCAAAGTTTATTAAACAGAAAACAAGTTAATGAAATGTTGTTATTCGTGTTTATTAAGCAGCTCCGCGTACCGACTGCACGTATGTAAACTATAGTGATTCAATTAATATTTACTTCAGCAATAGCTTTAAACAGCAGTACTGTGCTTATGCACCGTCCGACGCGCTAGTATTTTTCACTCGTTTATTTAAATATCACGTAATATTTCTAAAACTGCCTTCAAATTGCAAAGTGTAAAGGCAATATTTATTTACATAAACCATTTAAAACGAATATGCTATTTAATAAGGATTAATACTGTGTTAATATATTGTTGTGGCTACTTTTTCTCAATAAATGGGCTTTCTAACACAAAATAGTTTTCAAATTAGTTAGGTAAGTTTTTTTTTTTATGGTATAGGGAGGTGGACGAGTATATGGGCCACCTGATGGTAAGTGGTCAACACCGAACATGTCTATGTAATAGCCAAAAAGCATTGTAAGAAAATTTCACATCGCACTAACGCCAACCTTCAAACCGAACCAAACAATACTGAGTACTGCCAGTTGTATATTCCATATATTGTTAAAGATATTTACTTATTACTGAAAAAAAAAAATTACATTTTACATGAGCACGAACATACACTAACATTTTTATTCATAACCTGCGCAATTCATTTATAAATATTTAATTCCGACTATTAAAACAAACGTGCTTCACAGTTCAATGCCACTTCCGCCAATCCTTTCACCCTCGAACTAGCGGCGACAAATGTTGAATAGCGACAAGGTATGCAAACTCGTTGTTGTTCGTATCAGTAAATATAATGGAATGAATATACACGTATTAGGCAAACATAATAATAAATACTTACATTTTTGTGCGGAACGAACTTGTTATTCGTAATAAATAAGTATAAGAAATAATATCTCGTTAAACGTCGCGTCTGTTATTTTTATTAATAACAGAATATTGCGCAAAAAGCAATATTTCGTGTAAAACAGCTCTAACGTTATAAGGTCGGTAATTTGGATTACAGGGCCATAAAGATCCACAACGCGGCACTAAACACGATCCCGCGATGAGCCGATAGTAACTCTCGCTTCGGATACGTTTGTGCTGTAAACACACGCGACCGAGAGAACGGGACCAGCGCGGTATTGATTCCGTTTCTCGTAATGATGAAAGCGTTAGCGCATATTTATGCATCGTCTTTGGCAGGTTCTTCCCGTTGGCGTAGGAGTCTCGGTACTGATACTAAGTTGCGAAAGGTAAACGTATCAACCCTTCATCAATATCAACTACCCGATAGAGGTGAAGGTAAGTGCAGTGAGAAATTTATTTTGGTGAGACAGAAACATGATCTTTTAGCCTCGACCCGCGCCTGAGCTCGCTCGCCGCTCGGAACAGCGCCATGGAGCAGCCCACAATGGAGCGACCGCCGCGTCACACGATGTTTCCGCTCGTTACGGCTTCTCGGACGCAAACACCGAGATAAATCTTCTTTATTGCGAACTCAGCCTCACTCGCTACCAAAATATGGTTGTATTGTGCGCCCTCGCTGACGAGCGGCTAGGAAAAGGCGTCGTTTGATAAAAGAATAAAACTGTCATGAGAGTGTGTCGCTCACTTTTATTCATTGAATACATATATACATACATACGTACGTTTACTTTCGTACTCGTCATAAAAATGTTTTCTAGTCTTCGGTGAAAAATATTTACGAGTCGCAAGATAAGATTTGAAAGGTTCGCCGAGATACAAGCGGCGGAGACCAGTAGATGTTTTGTATTGAATACTTTCAACTTTCCATTGAACGTTTTATTTTCGTTAAAAATTTAAAAATAAATATTTACATTTACGAAAAATAATATTGTGGACCCTTCCCTTTCGGGATATGGATATGTGCTGATATACACGGTCACATCATATTCTTCATTTATTTATCAATTTTATACGAAAATATTACATTTAATTAGTATTTTTTAAATTAAAATCAATTAAAATGTTAATATGTTTTGCAATTATTTTTATTGTTACCTTCTCTGTATTGTTTTTTATCATAATTCAAATTTACATTGCCAGCGTAAATGTTGACGGAAGATTGAATATATTTCAACTGCGCTACGGCGCCTCCCTACTCTATACGAAATAATGAACGTAGTTCCGCAACTAGAGCCGTATTAAACTCGGTCATTTGTAATACACTCGCAACATGCGCCTCCATCGAATAATCTCATGTACGGACATGTAAAACCTCTTCGCAAAACATGTAATAGTAATTCTGCTACCTTTTGTTACCCTTTAGTTTCTAAACCAAGAAAAATATTCGGATAGCGTTCAATAACAGATGAAGCCACGCTTCTGGTCCCGAATAAAAATATTTCGTCTGACATTTTGTAGACTATTGGAAAGTGCGAACGGTAGGCTTTTATCTGGCGCGTTTTGTTGTGAAATTGCTTCTATTTATTTGTACATAACTCGGAGTTTTCTGTGCCTTTCGGTGGGCGCTTCGCTAAACGAGCGCCGCTCGGCAACGGGCGTGGCGCAGCTTGCAGCGGGAAATTAATAAATATTTTCTTTACTTATGTTAGAAAGCCAGGCGAGCAAATGGGTACTTCGGCCACAGATTGCCACAGAGCCAAGCAGAGGATATTATTATGTTCTTTGTTCCTATAGGTTCCAGTGTAAATAAAACTGGCTCGTTCATCTTGCAAACCAAAAAAAAAAATGAATTGATGTCTGTCAGAAGGATATAACAAATGGATGGTAAAAGTTACTCTGTACGAAAAAAAATCAAACTACGAAAGTGACATGCGAAATTAACTACGAATAATAATTATAGCATTTAAAGGCATGCGTACATTATAATTGCTTATCATCATAAGTCGGTTAGCAACAGGTCACAAGTGAGATACGAAGTGACTTCTGCCGCCATAGGTCTGAAAGACTCCAACATTAAATAGTATTCCTAGTTTCAAATATTTAATTAACATAAGTGTAATGAGTTTATTTCTGGTTCAGGTTAGTATAGATTCAGAGTTATTGTTGTAAAGAAGAACGTTTTTAGATCATTTATCTACGAGAAGACCAAGAAACACGGTGCGGCACATTTAAATATAGGATAAAGAGTGCAGCTCATAGCGAGTCCCATCGCTAAGGAAGTAGGTGACCGGTTCAGTGGAGCGTGTCATCGTGTATCAGCGCCGCGTCGACGTGACAGCGTCCTATTTACTCCACACTATGGCCCACTGAGCTCTCAAGTGATCTGAACTAATTAATTAGGGCAGTAAATACAGGTGAGCTCATGTAATCACCCCTATCATTCCTCCCCTCGGTCCTTCATCCCTTGGATGTCCTCTTCGTGGTTTTATTAATCGTATACACGTAGAAGTTTTTTTTACATAAATGTAAACGCCGTAATCATTATAAATCGAATAATAATAAAAACATCATTAATTTGTACTTTGACATAATGATATTACGTTATCTACCGTAATATTAAGAGAATTTCGTGTTCTGTAAATACCCGAAGGAAGGTGTAAGCTTGTTACTACTACCCCTCGGAGCGGTCCCCGCAGGCCGCGCCGCTGCCAACAATAACAGCACGTGACACGCTGTCACTTCGTGCACGTTACGAGTGGCGCAGACCGAGTTTACTTTATGTTAACAACAGTTTTTAGAGAAAATATTGAAATATGAATTGTATATTTAAATATACTGACAATTTTATATTGACTTGGTGGTAGAGCTTAGTGCAGGCCCGTCTGGTTTGGTACCATCCGCTCATTCCATAATTACCGCCTAGCAGCAATTCTTAGTGTTATATTCCGGTTTTCGCAACTGCCTACCCGTTAAAATAACGAACCTGCCGATTGCTTTCAGATCATGTAAATAAAAAATATCATAATATAATTTTTATATTACATAATCCCGCCTAAATAAAGAAGTAAGTGATGTTTATAAACATGGAGTCGAGCAGTTAAAGGGAAATTTATTAAACGCACCGTGTCATTCGCCCCGGTTTATTGATAAATAAATGTTAAAAGTATTTCATCGGACGATTCATGCCTTAGAAAACACATCTCGTTACACTTCCACAAACATTTTACGTTTCATGTGGCGGTACATCGCTTACACTCAACATAAAAAATGTAGTGATGTAATTTAATATTGTTCAACATAATTAGAGTCAGCTCCCAGTCGCGTTTACGAGAGAGTTCTGTTGTACAATCCCCCGCAACATTGTTGCACGTGTTACGGTGTTGAAGTATGTGTATGAGTGTTTATAAAATATCTTCTTGAATTTTAAATTCAATATAATTCTAAAAGTCAAGTATTACTCTAAAGTAAAGTAAAATTTCCACTCTGTTGTTTTTCTTCAGCGGCGTTCGCGAGGTGGAAATTATACACAAATGAAAGCACAATGGTGCTTCTCCAAATTTGAAAACGGAGTCTTTGGTTTTGATCCGCTGCGGTAAAACTGAATGTTACATAGTATAGTTGAATTAATATAAAATATATATGTATGTACAATTTGAATCAAAAGCGCGGCCTCATCCGCCGGCCGCGGAGGGTCCTCTGCGAATTAGCGTACAATCGCTCATCACAGCGTCAGATAACTTCTATTTTCTCTCACTTGAGTTTTACAATGGAGTATAATTTTGTATGATGAAGACTTATAACAAAAACTCTAATGAAAGCGACTTTTTCACAGCTCCGCGCCAAACAGGTACGTGATCCGTTTCTCATACATATAATTGTACTAATTATAGGTTATATTATTATGAGTTAACAAATAATAATACATTTATTTGTAATGTATCAATTAAGACCTTCACAGACTTTTTATTAAACTGTCCCTAAAACTCCACTATTAAATCTACAAAATCACGAAATTGTTGTCGGTTGATGCTAAAGAATTATTTGCCCATGTTCGTAGATTTATGTTTGTTTTTTGCTTTTGCTTAAATATCGTACTGGTTTTAGTAGATCTTGACAACATTTAAATGGAAGTACACTTGAGGTCCAGTTTCTTTCTAATAAAATAATAATCATGAAAGTCGGTACTCGTGGAGATATATATATCACTGGATATATGTCCATAAAAAGGTTTCGGACGAACTGAGAATAGGTTATTTATATACTTCTATATATAAGTATGTTTACAAGAATTGAAAAATATCTTTTGGTCATTAAATATTACGTAATATTAGTAAATTTATTTAATTTAAATCTAAGCTTAAGAGCTTTTGGTTGTGCACTGATTTCACATTATCAAATAGACAAAAATATTTAATAATTGATATAGCCAATCCGCTTCACGCAAAATTTAGTTTGTCAAAACTGACACAGTCTGCGAGATTTATTTCGATTAATATCGTTACAAAACCGACTTGAGGATTGAATAATATTAATGATCTAGTTAAGTCTAATATTTCAACGGTCCAGCAAAACAGCGCTTTGTTATCGAGTCACAGTGAATCTAGAAAGTTTTCGATGAATTAGCTTGTCGAGTTTAGAGGCGGGCAGGGACGCGGGTGAGGAGGAGGGGAGGGGAGTCCTTAAAGCAGTTGACGTAGCGAAGTAGAGGTTAATCAAACGAGTAATCATGCCACAAGCTCTTGCCTAGACTCTAAGAGTCTCGACCATTGATGCCTTGAAATGTTATTCTATACCCGAGCTACGTCACAGTTAAGACTTATTATTAACGTAATAAAAATGTTAGAGAATATGTCGCTGCAAAACATCGAATACTGAATGTGATTAGAGTAATAATAAAATAAGGTAGAGGCTGGAACTATTACAACATAGGTTTTGTAAATGATTGTGACGTCATCAAATGTAAAATCATATTATATTCTTTATTTGAGCAGGCTCCCAAATCTACCAAAGTGTGTATATTATATTTAGGTCACCTGTTCAAAATTAAATACTAACCCTTTAAAAATTTACTTGCATATTCTAGTACAGATAATATATCCCTTATCTATTAATACATCTTTTACCATGAGCCTCCAACGTACTCATCGTTAAATGTATGCTTCGTGCGGAGTCCTGAATAAAGCCAAAAATAAACAAAACCAGCGATATTGAAAGCGAAGGCTGTTATTATGGATCAAAAAGAAATGAACGCGATATAAAATTTCACTAAGAAAGAGATATTGTGGGCGAGGCTACCGAGGGTTTGCGAACTGGACTACGTTTTAATGTAAAGGTAAATTATGTGCTATTTTCGGGTAACCTTCACGAGAACTAAGCTCTGAAATGTATAGGTGGTGTAAAGTAGGGCACCGAGTGCGGGCCGTGCGGCCGTGCCGGCCCGGTGGGCGCTCAGACGGCGCGGAGAGAGCGCTTATTTTATTTTTATAAAATGTAACTCGTGCTCAGCAGCGCTGGAAACTTGTCTTTTTACTCTGAACAACACTTTAAGATAAAACTTTTTAACTCGACTGCAGATTTTACAAACGTATAAATGTTTCACTAGAATTCGTGAAAAACTTTTTTTAAAGCAACGTTCACACACTCGATATTTGTTATGAACGCGCATTTTGCGACCGTTAGCGTCGAATGCAATGTATTTGAATTAAGAGTACATAAACATCAAACAGCATCGGCAAATTAAACACCTAATTCACTTCGTAAGCGTCAGATACGTTTCGCAGCGTTACTAGAATTTCTGTTCTCTTAGATTATTTTCACTTTTGCAGTGGGAACGATGTTTTTCACGATATTTTTCTTCTTGTTTCTTACGGGGTAATATATTATCTTATTTGTTGCTAGCGAACATTAACTTTTGTAATATTATTAATAACGCAATGAAAACAATAATGGGATTTGTAAACACTCGCTTCGGATCTCACGCGTGTAATTAATGTTGAAAACCGACTTATAGTGATACGATAAGGATGTCTGTGTCTTAACTATACTGTAACGAATTATAAACCGACTGTTTAGTTAACCAACAAAAACCTAGTTTTTTGTTGTTGTCTATGACTTAAACCAGGGCTGTAATAGTAATTAGTAGTTTTCAGATTTGAAATATTATCTTTGACAGTGATACGAAGGCGACCCCTTGCCTGTGTAAGAGTTAAGAGTGATATCTTCGTAAATGTGCCAAATAATGTATGCATTTTACTTGTGAGTTTTAATGGCGTTAGTTCTGACTTCCGGAGCACGGCAACGGCTGCTCGCTAGTTGGACTTCCTCACGTCTCCTCTGTTGGATATATTAGATATTAGCAAAGAAAGCGCCCGCGTTATTATTCCTTTGTTCTATTTAAAATAGCAATATATTCACTGATTAAATCCTGTATAGTGGGATTTTTAAAAAAAAATAGCCGGTGCTTAATCTTCGAAAATAAAAATAAAATTTGATTCCGGCCAGGATCGAACTGGCGGCCTTCTGCGTGTAAAGCAGATGTGATAACCACTACACCACGGAACCTCGTGAACTACGCTTTGAAAAGACGCTGTATATCAACACTTGCTACTAAAAGTGGTTTATTTTTTATTATTAGAAACTTGTTTACTGAGCTGAAATTACTTCTTGTTCTTCAAGAAATTTAAATACTTTAATTTGCATTACAAAGCAGTTCAGAGAATAGAAACTTATAAATATTTCTAAAAGACTCAGATTTCAACGACGTATTGCTTGATTTAGTAAAGTAATAGTTTATGTTAAGTTTTGTTTTACAGTAGACCCTGATTACTGATTGATGATTTAATTTAGAAAACGTTCAAAACTCGTTTTCTAAATTAAATCCTAGTCTTACACATACATAATCTATACATCTTCCCTCGCGTTACCTCTACCCACTATTGAAAGTTTTATAGCCAACGGAGATCACTCGGATCGTTTCTTGTACATTATTATTCTAATCTTTAAATCGAAAATATCCTTAACAAAAGTAGTTTTATTTTATTTATATTTTCAGAACACCAATACTGATAGCGGTGAACATTGTAGGCAGCGTTTTGCGATATTACAAGCAAATGGGTCTCTTCATGTATTGTATTTAGAATTTAATACATTTATACTAAAGTACATTGATCGCCGTCATGAAATAACTGAGAAGCCGTTTGCTATGAACTTAAATAACTCTAACGATATTCTATAAATATTATGATAACAATATCTGCAATGAAACAGGCACCGGCGATACGAAGTAGCGGCGTTTAACAGTAGAATAATCGCCAGGGGCGTCGCAAAACGCTCAGCCAAAAATATATTTAGATTTCCCGAAAAGCTTGGGTTTTATGCAACGTAACAACTATTACCGTGAAACGAATTTAATCGTTTAAATTGAAAACGAACTAGTTTCATATAAGTGTTTGCGAAGCGGACGATCGTGTCAATATATTTCGCTCTGAAAATATATAAAATTGATCAGCCACTTCTTCAGCAGGAACGAGAGCAAGTAGGATACGAACATTTTATCATTATTATTCATTCGTTACATTTTGCAATGTTTACAGATATTATGATAGTAAGATCTATTTGATCTTGAGGTCTGAAGTATAGAGATTAATATAAAAAAAAACCGACCATGTGCGAGCTGGACTCGCACACGAAGGCTTTCGTATCATTGTCTATAAAAACGGCAAAAGGAACGTGTCTGTTGTATGGGAGCCCTATTAAATATTTGTTTTATTCTGTTTTTAGTGTTTGTTAATATAGAGGCAATAGAAATACATCGTCTGTGATAATTTCAAGTCTCTAACTATCACGGCTCATGAGATACAACCTGGTGACAGACGGACAGACGGACTGACTGAAAATTAATAAAATGTAGGAAGTACAAAGTACTCGTAGGCTTAACATAGTAAATATTTAACAACTATTTGAATTTAATCCCCGAAGGATGGTCTACACCCAGCACAATCGGGTCTCGCGTGAAGGTAGTCTATACGTCATCAGGACGACATTTTATATTATAACTATACAATTTTTCATTTCTAAATACCACGTTCTTAAAACCGTATATAGACAAAACGATTTCTCTACATAAACTAAACGAATCTATACTAATATTATAAAAGTGAAAGTAACTCTGTCTGTTCGTCTGCTACGCACTTCACGTCAATCCATCGAACTGACGCAGATGAAAGACATAGGCTAAAACCCCGAAAACGCGAATGAGTCGCGGACTCACTCACGCGACAGTATTTTCACTGAATAGTCGAGTTTCATGAAAACTCACTCACACAGAAAACGGTAACGGTGTCCTTTGAAAACCTGTCATGTGTTTTTTTAATCATTTTCCTGCAAAATATGTCGATCAACACTTTTATTAATTGAACAATCTGTTTTTGTGCCGTCTGTGTAATTACTATTTGTGGCGCACGTTACATCAGGAAAAATGTTCTACAATAATATATAATTATTTATTTACTGCTTTGTGATAGCCCGCCTGGGTTGGTACCCGTCATGTATGTTTTCTACCGCCGTGCAACATATTTACTATTATTGGGTTCCGGTTTTAAAAGTGAGTGAGCCAATGTAATTACTTCTAGTTCCCAAGGTTGGTGTATGGAGGCGTATCAGTCACGAAAGAAATGGTATATACCATTTGGTGTTTATTTTCAGTCAGTTTGAAGGATACTTAAATCTTAACCGTGTTATTTCGTAAACAATGATGGATTTATTTTAAGAAATCAATTTATTTCGTATTTCTATAGATTGTTTAATGTTTCTGAAAGCCACTTAAGTTTTTAATAACGTTTTGCGAGCCGGCAGCAAATTGAATGCCTTTTAGAACGTAATTGACTGAATGTCGTATTCGATTCGTTTCTTATGTAATCAAGCGAGGTGTTGCTTGTAAAACGAGATAAAAATAGTCCAACAAGTTCAATAGGTACGCCTTTCCTAGCGTCGACCTAATTTCCTAACGACCTTACTTTGAAAGCATTGAAATTTCCGTTGAAAACTTAAAAACTAGAGAAAAAACGGACTAAAATCAACTTGCAGCTGAACCCGAATGCTATTCAACCCAAGCTTTAAATAAAATGACTATTAGTATACTACCGTAGTCAAAATTAGTATTTTATCTCGATCCTTTACGAGAGATAGGTAACTAACGGCAACGGTACTAACCTAACCTAGCGGTAGGTCTCCACGTAATGCATTAAAGTAAGTAATTATTAATGTCAGTCTAATATTTCACTTTCACTAACACCTTCATATCGTAGTAAAAAAATTCATAGTTTGGTGGCAGAGCTTCTGAGCTGACAAACTAGACGAATGGTTGAGATGTGCTCACATTTACTTGGCGGTAGGGCTTCGTGCAAGCCCACCTGAGTGCCACCGACTTATCAGATATTCTACTGTCAAACAGCAATACGTCTTCGATCCCATGATTGATGGCGCATATTGAGATGCAAGGAATGGCTAATATTTTTACAGCGCCAACGTCTTCGAGGCGTACCCTAAGGTGGCCCAGGCGCCCGTCCGAACAACTCTATTAAAAAAAAATGGAACGATTCAACGCAGTCTCTGTTCATGTTCGATTAAACAGAATTCGTGATTTCTTACTTCAGTGCACAGGTGCTAATTAACGTCCATTAAAATACATTTTATGCATTTTATATGAGATAGAGTGTCATTATGTGTATTCTAGTCTTCTTTTTTTAGAGCAGTTGCAAGATAATCCTATTCCTAAAAACTCTCCAATTGAAACTTACTTCACTAGTAGATAAGTTAAAGCTGGATTCGAGCCATTTTGTAAACATTAAAATGGCAGTAGTTACAAGTTGCTCAAACTTGGACCAAAGCATATTGATTGGTTTTTGATCAGGTTCGATTTCAGAGAAGACAGTCTATTAAATTAAATCGGTCGGGATGGTCAGATCCTTATAGATTCAGAGCTAAATCTTAGTTAACTTCGATTTGAATGGCTGCAATCACAGCGAATTGCGTAACAATAGCTTTGAAATTAATGTATATTTATAACTTTAGAATAGTATTACATATTCTACTTGAAACTATGTTTATTTAAAATTCTGTTCAGAGAATAAATATATCTTTTATTTCATTGCGATATAATTGTAAAAGATTTTTTTTTAGTTTGTTTTGTTTTATTCCAAAAGTCACTTACTTATTTAATACAATGTCATAATTAGAACTATATTTTTGTTGTTGCTGGTTGTTTCCTTTGATTGTTTGTAATTTAGTCAGATATTATTTTATATTAAATTATTTTAAAACAAATATTCCTTTATAATAATAATCTTATTAGAGGTACCTGTGTACAATTTAGTACAGTACAGTTCAGTATTTATAATTGTGTAAATTAATTGTTGCCGCGACGTAATAAATAATTTCTGATACACGCCTCAATCTCAAAATCATTTTTCAATACAAGAAGGCTTCGATTTATTATTTATTGTAAAATAAAATATATCTGTTTGGAAAGAAATACTTGAGTTGAGAAGAAACGAAGACAGAAACTCAACGATTTGGAATAAAAAAATATTTTTTTATAAAAACATTTTTAACACAAATGAGTAGACGCAGTGAAATAAAGTTATTGCTCATTCAATTTCGTCTCTTCTGCTCATTGCGATCAGAGATGGTCCATTGGTTAGAGCACGTAGATCTTAACCGATGATTGTGGGTTCAAACCCAGTGCTCTTAACTCTTCATGCGCTGAGCACATTGGCGCAGCGTTGTGGAAAAATCCCCATTTCTTAGCGGTGAGACCTTTTCAGGTTGTCTATAGTGTTCAATCCGACTTACATTCGGTTGTTATATATGTCGTTAAATTAAAGCTACGTATGTATACCTCTCACAACAAACCTTCGCCAGAAAGGTTTTGCTTAATATCGCCTTAATATGCGAGTGCTCGGAGAGAGTTCCAACGAAAGGTTTTCAATTATTCATTGAAAATACAAAATGGGTTCCCATTCCATATTTAAAATCTTCTCTAGAGAATCTCGGGAAAAACCCGAACGTATTTTTAACTATTGTTTCAAGTTTTTAAGTTAAAGGAAATTAAACAGGAGTACCGGAGTTCTATACTTGAATGGTTTTATCATATTAATTATGCCGTTAAGCTTAACATAGTTATCGCAATATATAATTATAATTTAATCAGTAATCCAGTCTCAATAAGAAAAAGCAAGATAGGAAGCCGCGCGCTGAGTGAATTAGGACGAGAGCCGCGTCTCGTGCAATAAGCGTGCTGCGATCAGATTATCCCGCTGTAAGACTGCGACCGAGACGAGACCTCGTCAGATACATACGTCGATTAATCACGAATGTCATTCGCTTGATTATTGATTAAGTTCTATTTAAAGTAGTGAAGTAGTCTGTAATATCCCGCCCTGATAGTCTCGAGGTTTTTTATGTATATTATGTTGTTGTTGATCACCAGAAACAGATTCCCTGCTGGAACATTATAATACCTTCGTTCTTTTACAATTATTATATATTTACAGTTTTGCAATAAGCTTTCCGCTTTAAGGAAGTTAATAGTTGTGTTTAGTAAATTATTGATTTTTAAACTATTTATATAACTTAGATATTAAATTAAACCCTCTTAGTCAAATAATTGAATTGGATTAATGTATTATTATCAGTTTAATAGTGATAAATACTCAATGTTATTTAGGTAATTTAAGTATTAATGTTTCATTACTTTGATATATTTTTAACTGTAATTTGTTAACATTTGTACCTTCGATTATATAATAACAGTAATTGTTATGAGCAAGCCTTGCGCACACACATGCCTAGGAATGTAATCAAGCTCATAATTGTGTAAGTCTGTAATCTTAATGTATGTTCTGATTGTTTTCTGTTTGTGTACATCTACATTGGCATGTATAAATAAATAAATTAATTAATTTTGTAAAAAGTGTATAGTGTAATTGGTCGGATTGCTTCGGGCATGTTAGTGGCTGACGGCTTTAAATTAGAGGCCCGACCTATATGTTATACTAATAATAATAACGGCTTCGTTAGTCTCATGGCGAGCCCACGCGGGCGTGTAATGTTATCGTTTGTATTTCATTGTACTAACGATTTGAGTTTCGATTATCGTACGATCTCGATCCCACAGTCAAACCGATGACAGCGGTTTTGTGGCAGACACGCCTATCCGTACGAATAAACGGAAAACTACATACACATATTTGATCATTTTCGATATTGGGTAGAAACAACAAATGTATTATATAATCAAGCTTCGTATTAGACTACATTATGTTCATATAAATATATTTCTGGTAAAAGTGAGACGATATGGCTCAGTAGTTAGAACATATGCATCTTAACCAATGATTGCAGGTGCAAACCCAGGCAAGCACCACTGAATGTCTATGAACTTAATTTGTGTTTATAATACATTTCGTGTGCAGCGATGGGGGAATACATAGTGAGGAAAACTCTATGTGCCTAATTTCGATGAATTTCTGCCACATGTGTTTCCCGCATCGCAGCAGCGTAGTGGAATTAACTTTTGTCAATTAACTGTTTAAAGAATGTTACATTCAATTTATACTGACTGTCAATAGTTTTTCAAATAAATACGAATGACAATCGTATATCAAAACAGTCATATTATTTTGTTCAGCTGAGATCACTGATAGTAATTAGAACGCTGGTCTACTCGTATCAAAATGCAACTTGGAAGGTAAAAAAGTCGTTGCCGCCCCGTAAAGACGGCACACTTAGTTATAGAATACCCATAGATACATAAAGAGTAAAATTAATAAAAACACCGAATATCTGTTACTGAAACTAACATAACTTTATTGTTATTGTATGATAGTAGATAGCGAATTATATAGTATGTACACAGTACGGACACGAAGGAGCAGAGAGCGGCGGCGAGAGCAAGAAAGCAACGCTGTTTGCCGTCACGGCATACGGCAACTTGACTTCGATTCGGTCTTGCCCCTGAGGCGCGCTATAGGCGTTTGAATTTAATATATTTTCTTGTCCTTTATCGCAAATCATCGCAAAAGTGTTAACGCGCCATTGGAGTGATAATGTGACACGACTGGCGAGTCTAAGTGCAGGACCAGCAGCTACGTACTCAGATTTACTCAACGAAAAACAAAGTCACTATTAATTACCTCGACCCGGAATTTAATCGTAGCCTTTGGGTCTGCAGTCGTATAAGCGGCCACTAGAAGACGAGGCAGGCGAGACTCCTGACTCTATTAATTTTTAAAAATATTGTCTATTTGAAAACGTAATTTTCATGAGTCATACTAAAGTTTACTAATTAAGTTCTATGATAACATACAATATGTAAAGAATATAATGAAGGATACGATGCTGGCTTGGGAATAAAGTAAAATTAATTATCGATAATAGATAGTAAGTTGCGCCTTTGAGTCGGCGCAAGATACAGGCAATCTCTCGTGTTAATTTGCAACTGTCGATAAGTCAAGTGCAAACTCTTTAATCGGCTGCTGCTCGAACTTCAGCGCCGTTACCGAGCGCTTAACGTTTTTATAAAAACTGTTCCCACTTGCTAAGACTTATAAAATAATATACTTTTAAAATAACTAGTAGGTTAGGTTAGGTTTGTAATTTTGAAATTGGGACATTAAATTCTAGTTATTGTCAAAATCCCCAGGTTTCCTTTGGAGTAATCGTACAGACATTTAATCTGTTTTCAGAGCAAACGAACTAAAGAGAGCTGCCCGGTCTATTTATAATCCAGCAGTTCGATACTCCTTTCTTGATTTTTTAAAAAATATTTAGTAATACTATTTCACAGTTGCGTCACAAGATATTTACAAAAATGTTATACATGTTCATAACATTGATCACTTCGATATAATCAGTGATAAAATCCTTGTATGAACATGAGAAGTAAGGATAAGCTCATAACTTTTCGATAGAATCTACACTCCAAACTAGTAGTAGTTTTACATGAGACAACAAATGAGAGTGACCTTTAATGAGACTTGAGACAATCATGCACAGCTCTAGTAGAACCTTAACGTGGCTGCGGAGCACTCACCAGAATAGGTACTATGACAAACTCAGTCGAAAGCCTTCGACAGATCAGTTTGTTACATTGCTCATATTAATTACATCATATCATCATCACCAGATATATTTATGTTCATCATCATAGCTCCAGTAATAAGAATTAAATTCAAGGTTTATTAATGGGATATGTCATTTACAGAACCATCGTTTTATTAAATTGTTTGTTTGTTTGTTTGGTTGAACGCGCTCAGGAACTACTGGTCCGATTTGAAAAATTCTTTCAGTGTTAGAGGGCCCATTTATCGTGTAAACTATTCAAATACTCATAATCTCCTGCTTGATTATTATAATTTTTAATTAATATATACTTTAGTGTTATTATCATGTCAACGTGGAAAAAAACCTTTAAAACAGTTTGTATTGCGCTATAATACGCTTTCGTTATTTTTTCCGCTTTTATACTTAAAAGCAATTACCGTGATTTATTGATAAAAGTTTGTGAATACCACAGCGAAGTTTTATAAAACTTCTTGAGATCTACAATTCTTCTATAGCAAGTTTTGATGTATTCGTAATAGTTTTATCAGCATTCGTTAGGAAGGCGCCCGAACTGATAACTTTCATCCCCCCTACGTCAACACTTTTCTCAAACTAATTTAATATTACGTAATGGAGTGTCCAGTAAATTATCGTTTTTGTGGTTTATGATTTAAATGTTCGATACTTATTTTGTCTTTCTAGTACATTAATATAGCTAATATAACACTTTGTGGTAGGCTTTGTGAAAGCCCGTCTATAATAAATAAATAAATATTGGACAACATCACATACATTACTCTGATCCCAATGTAAGTAGCTAAAGCACTCGTGTTATGGAAAATCAGAAGTAACGACGGTACCACAAACACCCAGACCCGAGGCAACATAGAAAACCAATGAACTTTTTCTACATCGACTCGGCCGGGAATCGAACCCGGGACCTCGGAGCGGCGGACCCATGAAAACCGGTGTACACACTACTCGACCACGGAGGTCTTCTAAATATGTCTATGTACGTACCACCCACTTTTCACATCAAAAACAGCAACATTGTTGTGTTCCGGCACACGGGACATAACATCCGCGTTCCTAGTGGTGGGCTTTTACAGCCTACTGACTTTTTTTGACGGTGACCACTTACCATCAGGTGGCCCATTTGACCGATCGCCTAGATATTGTGTATAAAAAACTATATATACATAAAGATTTGTCTTTAAAAACTGAAGGGGTTTTATATTTTTTGCGTTCAACATTTATAAATGCAAATCTATTTCAAGAGTCGTATGAAAGAGATTCTTATTGTCAAACAGAGTCGTATCGACGTCTGTGTATCTGTGTCTGTGTGTGGGAGTGAGGCGCAGAAAACAATTACCAAGACATTCATGAAGTACTGAATCGTATATTTTATGTAAATTTATTTAGATTTACGAAAATGTTAATAATATGCTGAATCCTTAACTCGTGGAAGTATTCTATGTATGGGATATCTATATATATATATATATATATATATATATATATATATGTATAAAATATTATTCTAATGAAATTATACGCATACCTGGCAAACACAAACTGATGCACAGTATCAACGCTCTATGCAAAAGTGTAGATCTTATTTGAGCAGATTTAACTTAGCAGCAATGCTTTAGAAAAATAATTTTATCATAGAACCCTGCATTTTATTTTTGGACGTAATACAAAAAAAGTAGTATCTAAATTAAGCGAAATCCGCCAAATGTTTCATCTATTTTGAACGAGCATGAGTATTACAGGCAAGTTACACAAAGGTCCGTCCGTCGGTCCGTGCTTTTAATCTATGTATATGAATATTATACGTGTGAAAGTAACTATGTCTGTCTGTCTGTCTGTCTGTCGCTCTTTCACTACCAAACCAATGAACTGAATTTGAAGAAATTTGGTATGAAACAAACTTGAACTCCAAGGAAGGACATAGGCCACTTTTTTATTTAACATATGACAACCAACCCCCTAAAACTCGAGCGAAACCGCGGGCGACAACTAGTAGGAAATATAAGAAGAGAGTAAACTGTATATTATCATAATTTTAATAGCAAACAACATGCTTTTTAATATCAAATAAATATAATTAAGGCAAGTAGCCTTACTAGGCTACGTTTGCTACTGCAAACAATTAGATCAATTGTGGAATGTATTGTGTATATACTATGTACCTTTGTTATATTGGCAATGTTTTTATGTTATTTTGTGCATATTGTTATGTATTGCTAAATAAACTTTAGATAAAATATAGTAATTCATATGATAATTCATTGTCTAAGTCGGTTGGGTTTATTTATAGAATACTGCCACGAGTACACAACGCGCGTCCGACCGAAGTGTAGGCTTAACTTGGTGACAGTGTATTCCGCTCCCAGCGGCGGTCTGTACATTGTTTGTAGTTGTAAATAGAATAATCTGTTTATTAATGCTTTATAAAACAAACTCCAGCTACTGAAATAGTTTCTAGTCCTTTCGAAGCGATTTTTTAATTTGAACTCAATTAGTATTTTTCATTGATTAGGAATCAACTCGTTTTGCCGCGTCCATTCGCTACTTAGACAATATCGGAATTCTTCGTTAAGATCGGTTCACGTTTCTACGTTACGCTCTTAAAACTTCTCCGGTGATCGAGAAAGAGAACAGTTTCTAGGTGAATGGTTAACAAGTTCAATTCAAAGCTTGGAAACCCGTATAATTTCCACCACTCGTAAATCAATCAACCCCCATCGGACGAGCGTGGTGTCATAAGTTACGAAACTTTCGTCAATAGATAAGGAGGTGTTTGCCCGTTAGATGATTCTGTACTGAGTCAAAGTCAAAGTCAAAAATCTTTATTCAATATAGAACTGTTTACACTTGCTTATTGATAGTCAAAAATCTACCACCGGTTCGGAATTGAACACCTCGGACCTGAGAAGAACCGGCGAAAGAAACTCAGCGGGATATTTTTTTTGTTTTTTTGCATTTTGCACCCAACCAGTCCTACCGAAGGCATGTCAGCACCAGTGTATAGTTATGCAGCAGCGTATAGTTTAACGTCAGTTAACGAAAGTTTCATAATGACGGGTAGTATCTCGTAAGCACGGAGAAAGAGTGTCAGTCAAAGTTTCGCGAATATAATACTCATTATTATATTTTTTTAGAAAATGCCTTAGGTGCAGAGTCCTGTTGCATTGTTCACTCGTCTCGGAAGAGAGTGCGTGGTTTAAATGTAAACAGAGCAGCGGCGAGTGTTTAAATTGAAATCGTGTTCCGCGCATCGCGCCGAGCAAATTGCCTTTCATCGGCGCGGAGGCGAGCCGGAGCCGAGCGGCGATTGAAATTGGAATTGGCTTGTAAATACGACACTATTCGTACTGCAAGTCTTGTCTTTATTATTATTTTTAATAAAATTAATGTTATAAAAAATAGAGGCTTACATTGTCCATAACTTATTTTTACTTAATTCATAAGGTGATAAGAACCGATTACAGGCCTCAGAATATTTAGAAATGTTATATTACGGAACCCTGTCCACTCCGACTCTCGTTTGACTTGTTTTTTTAAATTGTCTAAATTAACAAAAATACACCGATATTTAATAATTTAATTATTTACTCTGATCGAACTCAATTGGACTCATTTTGAGCTGGTGGGTTGAATTTTGCAGAGGTGATACTGAGGAGGTTGAACGGTGGAAAAGTTGGTATGGAACCGAATTGAAACGTTTGGGATTCGATATTTTGGCTTCTATTAAATTAAAGAATCTAAGAGTGATGGTAAGTATCGCAGAGTAATTCTACCTCATTAAATAATTCTGACTTTTCTTTGTCTCTATTTGTTAGCGCGGGATTCAGATTGTTTCCCGAGATGTTGCCGATAGGAAATCCCACCGGGCTCGCGGCTG
Organism: Vanessa tameamea; assembly: GCF_037043105.1. Taxonomy (NCBI): domain Eukaryota; kingdom Metazoa; phylum Arthropoda; class Insecta; order Lepidoptera; family Nymphalidae; genus Vanessa; species Vanessa tameamea. The sequence goes on from NC_087324.1 coordinate 12,410,572, forward strand.
CTGCAGAATAAAACCTAAATGTACCCGTGCGATGTTTTAACAAAGCGAAGCGACAACGTCCGACTGCGGAAATAATGGTTTTATTCCGCAGTCAAAATTCTTTATACTTAAGTTTATCCTATGAGACTGGTCACTGAACAGTAGAACAGGTATTTTAGAAGTAATATTAAATTATGTTTAGTAGGAATATCAACAGATCCTTTTGTACATCAGTAACTCATCGTGTTTGAGTAAAGAGTAAACAACCCTTAAGGATTAAACACCTACCTACCTACAAGCGATTTCCACTTGCGAAACGTTTGATATAAGTACGATTTGAATAACATATTGTAGACAATTCTAACTTCATCAGCAAAACGAATTATTTCTTGAATACAGTAACCGAACATAAATGAGCCGTACAGCTGACATCTATGTTAACAAGTACATATTTTATATCCTTATTTTGTACTCACATTGGAGGTTTCCGTAGCAATAGAGAATTATAAAATTACTGATAAAAATGATTTAGGGTGCCGTTTGGTCTGCCCACACCCCACGCTACGATCCTATCATTAGCAATTGGACATTAGAGCAATTTTCTTAGAACACAAAAAGTCTTCGCCAAAATGCTTTTAATAGCTCGAGAGCTTTGTAATCTACATCAGTTAACGAAGTTTAAGATATATATTTGTAAAGTTTCGCGAGAGCAGCGCAAAGGTGCTTCGCTATTTGAACCTCACTTAGTTTAAATTTTCGTCTCCGGAGGGAAGCTGCATTTTTAATAACTGCTAACTAACGACCTTAAATTCGTAACCGAGTCTGCGTTTACTCGTATGATCGTTTCAGGTTACGTACTTTAAGTACTTATTAGGGTTTTTTCTTGTTTGTAAATTATAGTTATATTTTTCAAAGACAAATATTAATATAGTGAAGAGATCAATAGAATGCTAGACAGCGCCTGTACCCCGTGCTTGCACACCGCCCTAGAGCACACGTTGACACTCACACGATACTGCTCGCCCGTGTTTGAATCTGTAATCTCAACTTACGTTTCACGTGTTCCATCCATTCCTGAAATTATTATCCAACACAAAATTTAAGTACCAAAACATCCACTATGGATTCTTCGTATACAATGTAACTATAAAATAAATCGTACCGGCGTCTGGTCACTCGGTACCCAAATATAATCTTTAGATTTATTTTAGATAACGTCAGGTGAGTCTGGAATTATTTATAGAGGTTGTGTATTATTATTGTGTTACCATATTTCGTAAAAGACGGCGTGTGGCGACACTGGTGTGTGGTAAATACGTTGTAAACTTTAGTTAGGTATCTTTAAATAAGTAAGGGCTTGGCGGGCAGCTTTGTGACCGGAGTTGCTATATTTAAATATGCGTCATTAAATAACTCTGGCTCGCTAAAGCCGGTGTTACATTTGAAGGACGATTTGTTTCGCTTAGGGTTAGTAGATCTAATTGACATTTACCCTGCTACCCGTTTATTGTGATAAACCAATGGTAGCTCTTGAATTATTCCGATTACCATTTTATTATAGTACAGTAAAACGAATCTGTTCTCGTATATGGCAATAGACCTCTACCTAAAATAAGTCAATGCAAAGAATAATTGACATTGGAATAAGTTGCGTCGTTACACTGGAAATATGCTTAAATATAGTAGGTAACTAAAATATCTAGTCAATTAACTAAGGCAGTTAGACCAATTGATCAGATAGTACAGGAGAGCAAAAACCGTTCCGATAGCACTCTTGAAATAATTTTTAACAAAAAGTAGCAAAAGAACCACCTCTGTTATTAGAGTCAATTTGTTGTTTGAAAGTAGTAATTGAATATTAGTAACAAGTTTTCTAATCATAACTAACCTTGAAAATAAATAAAATTAATTCGAATTAATTTTAAAAGGCTAGTCCAGAAACGACAACGAGACGGGGTTCCACCTAATGAGCAAAAGTATTCGTTATCAAAAATAGACACATAAAACTATTTAAAAATACATTAATTATATCTCATATGTGAATCTGGATGTAAGTGGTGACGAGAAATTTTGAATGAATTGACTCTCAGTGTTGGCGGCTTTTATCGGTAGAATCTATATTCAGAACCGGTGGCTGCCTAATATTCAATTCCACCCTGTAAACGTTTCAAAAGTGCCTATAATAGTATACTCGAATAAAGTATATTTTGTTTTGATTTTAATTTGATGTGAGCGTCGTCAGTAACTTGAATATTAAGGATTTTCGAGTATGTAATACGTCAGTCATCACCCTGCAAACACGCTTTCGGGACTTTGAGCTTTGATCTACGAGCATTCCTTTATACTCTATGTATTTCGTGACACGTGACGTCTGACTCGTCATAGTCGGATAAAATTTACATTCCTTGATTATTATTATTAACGCTATATATACTATTAATAGCGAGTTCAATGGTGACGTCACTCTCTCAGATTAATGTTCAATTATTCGTTTTTTTTTTCTAACGTGCGAACACACACAAAGTACCCAGTTTTTGGTTTTATCAATTACCAAAGACATCCCTGATGTTACAATTCGACGAGTCTATTATTTTTTAACATTTAGAAAGAGCCAAGAGCTGACATACAAGCACCGTTGAATTTACATTTTCACAGCGTGGTGGAATATACTTCTAAACTTCAAAGAGGAGCATACCTTACCCCAGGAATTATAAATTCATAGGCTGCTACTTAAATAATATATAATCTAAAATAAATCATAAAATATTAAATTTTTCAAACGTCTTGAACTTTAAAAATTACAGGAAATTACTTTTAAACTCGTGGCTCTGAAATGGTTTACTTTCAATTACTAAAGCTTGATTGTAATAATCCAATTCGGTCGCAGTAGATATTTGATAGAATAATCTCAACTTGATCAAACAATTTGCGGTTGATTGCACGTTACCGAAAAAACTCGTAGTTCATTATAAATTCTCATTTTGTCCGCATTCGCCGCTGTTTGCTCTGCAAACAATAACAAATTGTGCTCCAAAATATTATATACGTTTTCCAATTTCCCTTGACGTTCATTTAAAATAAAACAACACGAGCTATATTGCTTAGGAGTGCTCGTTGTGAGTAAATCACACTAATTGAGCTCTATCAGAGGCTCGTAGCAGACAAGCTAATGATTTATTTAAATTCACACACTCCGGTCCCCATTGAATACCGCGTGCCGCGTATCGAAGGCTTTGGGAATATTCATAAATACAAAGAAGCGAAATCAAATATATAAATCGGTATGGGTAATATATCCTTACGATATATGTATATCTGTGAAATAGGAATCTAATATAGGGTTTATCAAGACAAACGGACTTCCACAAAGCCCTACGACCAAGGAAATCACTTCCGTGTTTACAGCCTTCAGTTAAATATAAATTAGGTGAGTACTGTGTTTGGGGATGGGCATAGTCGAAAAACAAACATCTTTATTGAGTATAGACGCATTACATTTATTTATCGAGTGCTGTGGAGTACCTGAGAGTAAGTGGATATATTATGCAAATAATAACGACAGTAACATCATCGGGGCCCCTTTTTATTCCTCAGTTATTCATGTATTCTTTATTCCAATGAAGCGTATCGTGGCGCAATCAAATCGTAGGCGTCAAAAGTAAAGCGAACGAAACAAGATTTATATTTCGGAGGTATCGTTGGAGAGTATGTTGGCTACTCCAGAGAATACCTGATTTTATATGTTATTTGAAAAATAATTTTTCGGTGAACATTTAATTACTATGATATATAATTTAAATTCTAAGTATACCGCATTTAAAACTGGTATTATACACAACGCATTCAGACAAACTAATAATGCCTTAATCAAAAGTGCTTTTATGGGCCTACTCGAAGAGATTATATTTTAATTATAATTTTGAATATATATTTATTTACTATCATAGTCATATCCTCCAAAATTTCGGCCGCAGAAACAAATTTCGAGTGCCAGTTCCTCACTCTCATCATCTGATGGGACGAAAATCAACGGATTTACATGCTTTCCGAGGCGTACAAACTCCAAGATGTCTCGACACAATAATCCAATAACTTTTCATTGGGTCGACACTGACTTTCAATGTACAATGATCTCGCAGTACAATTATGTCCTCTAATAGGCGTGAATATAATATAAACAAATATTTATTCTCAAAAGTAAGTTTACACACAATTATTTTCATTATGCTCGTACGATTCTCAATAGCGATCGTTTTAAATTTAAACGAAATTTTATTTCAAAGTTGACGTTTGAAAAGGTATAACGTTCTCCTTTGATCTTTTGAACGAAACATGTTACGTAAGTAGTCGCGTGAGCGTGTACTGAACTCTCTGCGATGCACTGCTGACTGAGTTAACTAAACTAAAGCCTAGTTGCAGCGTGGCAGCTCCGAGCGGACTCGTTGCACGCGAACGACGGGCTTGTAAGATATTTTTATGTCATATTTCGTGTAACAAATAACAATTTAGAGATCTTCGTGTGACATGGTTGTGGTAAAAGGCATGAGACGAGGAGTTCCTTTGTGACTTAATCTTGATGTCATTTGAAGTATTTCCGGCACATAGTTTTAGGTATTTAAATTTGTGTTTTGAAATATATAATTATAGATTAAAGGTGAATCGTTGTAACTTCTGTCGGTAGTGCTATATATCATTTTGTTTTACATTTTATTACGATTTTTAACCCCCGAATGGTATTAAGTTTATTTATCGTTTCTAAAGATAAAAATATATGTAATTTTATTGTTACGAAATGTAAATAAGTAAATAAATGTATGTATGTGATTGTAATGTTATTTCTATTGTAAATGTTTAATAATTTATCTTACTGTGACGTCTGAAATATTCATATATATGGCAGTGGTGCTATATCAACTGGATTTCCAACGTTCTTCTACTAACAGCCCTGTCTAGAATACACAAGAGATGTAAGTTAAGAGAGTTGCAAGACACCGTCCGGAAACAGAACTAATTTATTTCGTTCGCTTGTAGACACAACATCGCAAGTATTTAACGAGTTCATTCAAATGCATATAACTGATTTTGTTTTAGTGTATTTTTCAGTTTTAGTAAAGTTGGCCTATTGGTTAGAACATAACATGTGCTAATCTTTCGTTTAATCTACCTCTTCTCACTTTTAGTGTGCGGTAGTGCTTGTAACTTTAAAACTCGCTCAACACTAAATCGTATCCACTACTACACAAGTTTGTTGTTTCAGGTGTATATACCAATCTGTAGCGTGGTGGAACAAGCTCCAAGCCTTCTCCCTGAATGGATATGAGGCATTTGCTGACCTAGTGGAAACTGTATTAACCTATTCTTAGTCATTTGGATGTGTTTTCTTAATTTTTCTCAATTCAAACGTGCAAACTGATATGATTCTGCATAAGATTTAAGAGGTGAAAAATAAATTATTTGTGGAACTTTAAATATGTTTAAACGTTGTTCGCTTCTACGTTTTTACGAACATTTTTAATTCCTTTGTCAGTCACTAATTGTTCGTTTTAAAAACGTTTATTGTTCAGAGCGAACGTGCGTTCAAATGCACTCAAGCCCCGAGTATCACACGGGTGTATACACAGCACACACAATGCAAGCGATACATAAATATACCACAGAGAAACAGAAAAAGTAACAGGTCGTGAATTATTTGCTCTTACTTTAAGTTTTTTAACATGTGTAACTTAAAAAAAATGTATTATTTGATAGAAACTTGATATGCAATATTTTATTTTATATACGAGTACATATAACCAACACGTGTAGCGGCCGAAAAGAATGAAACGAGAAGTTTCATCTCCATTCGCTCGACTAACTACTACTAACAGCTCTGTCACGAAAACACGCAAGACACAGACGTAGCTGCAAAAACCCGAAACAGAACTTATTTATGTCTCCTGTTTATAGACACAATATCCTAAGCATTCTGATTCAAATATGTGTGTTATCGATTAAAAGGTAAGGCACGGGGGCCTACAGGCCACCTGATGGTAACGAGCCGCATTTCGCCCGCACAGTGACACCATTATTCATATTAACCAATTCTTTCCAACGGTTCTCTGCCGGATCAAAGATGTTGCGTAAATTGCGTGGCTCAATCGCTATTCCACCCAGAACGCAGGTATAAAAGATTTACAAAGTATTTCTGTTTAGTGATATAGTAATTATTGGAAGCAGGCGGGACAACTCAAATAAACAGGTAAGTAATAATAAGTCGGCGAGATATTATTCATTTATAACAGTTATTATTCATTTGAATGAGGCGTCAGACTATATTTGTTCACAAAGTATGTAATCTGTATGTCTACCTAGGTTAGGTTAGGTATAGGTTTTATCGAATCGATAAAATCGTCTCGTTTGAAGGCGACTTAAGTATTAAAAGTAATTTCATCTTTCGTGTAAAGTATATTTAACAAACCAAAAGAATAAAATACTCTCAGCGTTTAAACTTCCGTGATACTTTGAAATACTTTTGAGAAGTGTGATAAAAGAGAATGACGTGAAAAACAAGAGATAAACACGAGGGAGGGAGTTAGGGAGATGTTTGCTGCGGAGATCTCGCTAAGAAAAGTTTTTAGCTAAATTTTATGTCATTATGTTTCCGGTAAAGGTTATTAGGCAATCGTTAGAACATGGACCGATATTTATTAATGAAAATAAATACGATTGAATAATTTGAACAAAGCGATACTGATTTTCTACAAAATGATTGTGACAATCTACTTATTTAAAACACACGGGAAGCGACTCTCCTGTTGGGAAACTTCGGTGAATACGAGGCTGAAATCTATTAGACACGTGCTTACGTAGATGAATTATAATCAACTAATATGCAGACAGTTTGAGACACGCGTTCTCCAGGCTTTATTTTATTTCTATTTTCTTAACTTATCTCATTAAGAGTATTATTCTTACGGCTAGGATATCGAATCCATAGTATGTTATATCACGTATCAAATTATCTTATAGGTTTTAAAATTCATGTAATTGATAAACAGACTACATACAACATATTGGTTTGACCACTGCAGAAGTGGGACCTCATAAAGGGTTTTGCATTACTCCGACACTTCATTTAATTTCATACATAGTTGATACATATTGATGTATTGTGTCGTCCTGACTGATCTCAGCCTTGGCGGCCTATCTCAAAGAAGTCAAGCCAACTGTGCAGGATATATTATAGTTCACACGTGTGCAGTCTAATGACCTGATGGGACGGCAAATCCTCGACACCTGGAAAGAGTTTATGTGCAGGAGCAACGACTTTACGTGAATTCTGATTCACAAAGATAATGTATGTAAAATTAATATTTAAAAAAAAAGAAATCCATTGCGCGTTTATAAATAATTACTAATATTCCTAACTATTCCTCCAATTAAGCTTTAAGCTTGTGTTAGGAGTCCGGACGACAATAAGCCAAGGAGTTAGGATCGATCCTGCGACTTTTTACATCACTGGGCGGACCATTAACCATACATAATATTTTTATATGAGATCTATTAAATTTATTATTTTCGAACTATGCAATCTAATAAAGCCGACGCATGATTGGTTTATACCATAAGCCTTTGTCTTTTTACCGTCGATCAAAATATTATCAACACAGATACGAGCAGCATTAAATTTGGGCGAAAATTAAAAAATCTATAACAGTCACAATAGCAATTCGGTTCTTCAGGAAGCGAATAAATGGAAACAATATTAAATTAGCTTTAATCCGGCTCGTGGTGCGATACAAAGGCGTCGAGACAACAATGTACTTCAGTGAAGCGAGTCTAGTTTAACACATTCGTACAAATTTTAACATGCTAAATGTAATAAAGTCAACAAGGAGGGACAAAGGGTGTGAAGTTGAGCGGAGCTAACTCCGCGCTCGGTGTTTGCTCGCCCGCACGAACGCGACGACGCGCAGATGAACCTTTTCACTAAACTGTAATGGTAATTACGACTGTGATCCTGAAAAGAGTTAACTTCACGTTAAAGTATTTATTCAAGTAAAAGTAAGCCGTGTTCTAGGTAAGTATTTTAAAGCTGTAAAGATTTACTAATATTAGTTTAGTTCCTATTACTCATATCGTTCAGTGTTATTGGGCGAGCTTTATTAATTGCAGGAGCAAATAAGAACTGTCATCTAATCACATTAGTTCAATATATAATATTTTAAAAAGTTAAATATATTGAATCAACGCCATAATAAATATTAAAAAGTATGGCCCAATCTTTGAAACTGTAAGAAATAATAAAACAAAACAATTTATCTGTCTAGCTTTTTGGTGCCTTTCTCGAACAAATTTTTGGAGTTTCCCAGCGAACGGACAAAATACCAATGACAAGTACTAAATACCAGCTCTCAAGAATGTGTAGGACAACAAATATACGGTTGATCAATATTTTTTAAGGCTTGCAACAACAATGATATCATATGAAAAATTACACGGAACAAGTTCTGAGCAATGAAAGACAATTTCAAATGCTACCATAATATATCAATTCCTTGACAAAAACCCAATAACTTTTACATGGCCCGACGGCTGACCCGAGGTTGTGACGAATGAAAATTAAAAAAACTAACGACATATGCGGCATTTCTGTAAGATTTATTAATAAGAGTTAACAAGAGTTTGGTCACGGTTTCATTTACTAACTTGATATCATGTAGTAAAGTTTTACCACTTTTTAAGACTGGAAACAAAAGCGATCCCAGTAATTACAGGCCTATTTCAATACTCTCATCTTTAAGTAAAATATTCGAAAAAAATATTTTAAATCAACTGCTCATCCATTTTGGTACAAATACAATTTTTCATAGTGAGCAATTCGGTTTTACAAGAGGTCGCAACTGATACTTCTGGAACATATTTACAATGCTTGGGAAAAATCTCAGAATGCTATTGGAGTATTCTGTGATTTGTCTAAAGCATTTGATTGTGTAGAACTCGAGACGCTTCTTTATAAGCTCAAATACTACGGTATTAAAGGTAAAGTTCTTGATCTCATTGCTTCATATTTAAGTCAAAGAGTCCAGCAAGTTTTCATTAATGGTATAAAGCCTTCTGGATCTACGTTAAAAATAGGTGTTTCACAAGGATCAATTTTGTGGTGGCACACTTTTCGAATACACAGAAAATTAAATTTAAAAAAATACCATCATTTTCTATATTATTTACATTTTAATAATTTCATGACATGGCAAGCAGGCACTTACCTTGAAGGCGTGGGCATTATGCGTACATTCCTCTTCTCTGTACTCCAGGAACTCCTCTAGCTTGGACGCCCAACGGTGGGCCAACCGTCGGGGAGTCACGATAGCATGTGCAAGCGATCCCGTGATGCCGCCCTGAAAAAACGGGGTGGGCACCGCTGGATTTTAGTGGGTATTCCGGCGTCTTCAGCGCCGGCGAGCTCCACATACTCCCCTTCACGATCACGAGGGAGTAACGCGTTAAAGCGTTTTTCCAGCGAGAAAAAAAAGCACTTACCAAAATATTTTTTAAAATAACAAAAAAATATAGATATTTACCAACATATGAAATATTATAGGCATCGGGCCTATAGTCCGCATCTCATCCCTTTGATAGCTGAGAAGCGAACACATTTGTTAAACGCAGTAAAACACACTTCCATACTTTGCTTTGTTTGAAACGGTTTTTACATACAAAAGCTGATGACTGACGGCCATAGCCCGGGCCATAGCGGCGCGGGGTGGGGGCCCGTTGGCGAGCGTTCATTGGCCTAGAGAGCTCAGATGAAAGCCTGATTCGACCTGTGCAGCAGCGGTACAATTACACGTCAACGAGTTCTCTTTTTCCTGATGTTATGTTAGTTTCATAAATTCGTATTTATTGACGTGGAACCGCCGCGTGTGGTCGTCGTCTATGTTATTTCTTTTGAAATTACGTTATAACTTTTACCGATACTTTAATAAGCACTCGGCCATACGGGGTCTCGCTCTCGTAATTAAATTTGCAGAGCCGCGAGCCACTTTTGTAGCCATAATATTAATGTTTTCGTGAATGTAATTAGTAAAGATCAGTAATTTAGGGCTTTCTTCGAAGAGTAACGATATCTAGTATCATCTGAATATTTTTCTCATTAATTCTCAAGTAGGCACAGTCTCAGAAAATATATAAGAACTAAATATAGGTTGGTAAGGCTTTGAGAGAGCCAGTCTTTTTTGTATTAGTATAATGCCTTATTAGGTACTACCCACATATATCATATTCTACCGCCAACCAGCTATCTTTAGTATTGTTGCGTTCAGGTTTGAAGAGTGAGTGTGCCAACGTTGCCACAAACACAGGGGAAAGATTTTAGTTCCTAAGATTGGTGGCTTATTGGCAATATAAGGAATGGTTAATATTTCTCACAGCGCTAACGTCTATGGACGGCGGCCATTTTGCCATCTGCATACATACGATTGTTTATAAAAAAAGCTAATTCCATTTTTTTAAATAATTTAGATTTAACTTTGATCTTTTTATATATATTTTAATAGAACGCCTCTCTTGTCACATGTCATTGTATCTAAGTAATAATAATGCTAAAAAGCGTACACAAATTTTATCCAAATGTTTGCAAACTGTTCATAACTCATTAACCGTCAGCAACGAACCATATCCAATGAGCTGTCAGAGGCACGACCTGCTCGCGTCTATTACGTTCATATAAATACAAACATTATAACAGAGTTAGTAAACTAATTAAAATTATTTAATTTTGATAATAATGATAAAAGTGTCCGTAAATATTTCCGTTCAGTGAAAGGTGGCCACGTCGGGGCCCAAACATTATATTTCTAAGAGCTATTAGTCATTAGTTTCGTTGCCAATACGTGAAATCCAATTTAAATATGAATGGGTGTGTTGTTCTCAAAAATATTGAATAAACATAAAGACACTTCCTGTCTGTGTAACTAGAATGTTTCATAGTAGGTACTTTGTTTTTTTGTGTTTTTTTTATTTTTAAGCACTATTATCAGAGACTTAATTTAAAATAAAATTGTTTTATATTACGATTGTACGAGTGAAATGAGTATTATTTTTTTTTATGATCGACTCGTAGAAAACACCTACGAGCATTAATTCAAACTAAACTCACTTAAAATAAATAAAAATATTATGACTCGTTTTTTCGTTAAAAACATTCTTTCCCAATTTAAACGGACGTCGGATAAAATTTTGACTTTTGGGGGTCTCGCTTTTCTTGACGTTGAAGCTGTATTTGACAAAGGCGAGAGCTGTAAATCTATTGGGCCTGAGAGAGGTTTCAAGTTCTCTAAAATATCAGATTTATATAGATTATTTAAAATTATGGACATATCTATGCTTTGTGACTGATCGTTATCGGCTTCGTTAGAATTAAATTGATCTGCCAGTGCTTCATCGTAATTATCAAAATTAAGAATGCCTAAATGTTTATTATGCACACAAGGCATTCTGAAATCTTGACATTCAAAGCAACTAAGACGTAAAGCTATTATTTTTCTGTGATCAGCAGTCCACATGACTTGATGAACTTGCAGCGTTCCTTTAAATCTAGGAACATTATGGGGGAACTTCTTTTGTATAATGTCATTCTCTGTTATTATGTCAAAATGTACGTTTTGTATATTTTTAATTATAACAGTCGCAAAATCTTCGAATGAACCAACATCTCCACCGTATTTTACAAAATTGTCTGCAGTCCATTTGATAACTGCGCCTATGCCATCTGGGGCACCTTTGCCATGGCCAGATTCTTGAAAATTCCACGTCACTCTATTAATATATATATATAGTCAGCACCGTAGACACCTCATACACCGCCCGTGTTAATATTTCTCGGGAAAACGTCGAAGAAAACCGGAACAAACTTGTGTCTGAAATCGAGTCTTCGTTAAACAAAGTCTCGAACTGGGGTCGGCTAAACCTAGTCCATTTCAACCCCAAAAAGACGCAAGTTTGCGCGTTAACTGCTAAAAAAACACCATTTGTCGTATCTCCACGATTCGAGAACATTCCGTTAGCCGCCACAGCTAGTATCGGAATACTTGGCGTCGATGTTTCGAGCCTCGTTCAGTTCCGCGGTCAATTGGAAGGCAAAGCCAAATTGGCATCAAAAAAGCTCGGTGTGCTCAGCAAGGCAAGACAGTATTTCATGTCGGCTCATCGTCTAAGACTATACAAGGCGCAAATTCGGCCTCACATGGAATACTGCTCTCACCTCTGGGCGGGTGCTCCCCAGTACCAGCTCCTTCCATTTGACCATATCCAACGTAGAGCGGCTCGAATTATCGACGATCAAGCCCTCTCCGATCTGCTTGATCCTTTGGCTTTGCGTAGAGATGTTGGATCGCTCTGCATCTTCTACAGAATTTATCACGGGGAATGTTCCGAGGAATTGTTCGGATTAATCCCGGCTGCTGAATTTCACCTTCGGACATCTCGTCAAAATTCCAAATATCACCCGCACCACCTAGATGTCCGAAAATCCACAACAGCGCGATTTTTAAGACACTTTCTGCCTCGCACAACCACTCTGTGGAACCAGCTTTCGCCGGCGGTTTTTCCGAACCGATACGACTTAGGAACCTTCAAGAAAAGAGCGTACTCTTTTCTGAAAGGCCGGCAACGCACCTGCAAGCCCCCCGGTGTTGCAGATTTCCATGGGCGGTGGTAGTCACTTTCCATCAGGTGAGCCTCCTGCTCGTTTGCCAACTCTAACATTAAAAAAAAATTAATACTTGGGATAGTATCTTTTAACTTTGTTATCATATAAAAAAATATTTTTATTTCTATATTGGTTAGACGGTGAATCAGATAAAAAATGGACAACATTATATGACACTAGCCCATAAGCCATCTTTAAAATAGGACATAAGTGAGCCCATACGGCTCCAGCGTCATGTTTTAAACAGTCACTCATTGTACAAAACGATTTTGTTTGAAAGGTACCCTGTCTGTTTTTATAATAGAGAACTCCTGTATGTAAGGACACTTGTTCGCGACTTCCCTTGATTATATTTTAAGCAGTAATTCTCACTGAAATCTATATGAACTAGAATCTCGTTGTCTTTTAAATTTTCTTTTAATTGTTTAATAACTTCACAGTGTAATGTTTAGATTGTGTTTGAGGAATGGAACTAACATTGACTCTAATTTATAAATGATATCGCGCGGAGAATTTTCTAACTTTTTTTTTTAGCAACTATTTTAATTTTTTGGACTCCATCCTTTGCTAAATATGGTTTTTTATCTACAATCCACTGATAAAACTAAATTTTTTTGGTATTTTGAAATTTATTTGTATTTTTGTGACGAATCAAAAAATATTTATTTCTTTAATTGTATTACGTTAACAGTGTACTTAAAATAATTTATTAATATGTCAGGAGTTTATTAATATTATTTAATAGTCATTATAGTTGTTATATGGAAGATATTGAACAACCATCTAGGGTTCCTAGTTGGAAACAGAGAGGAATGATTTTAGGGGTCTTTTTCCAATTTTTATAATAATTTAATTAATAAAAGTGTAAAATAACAAATACTACTTTTAAAATGATTATGTTCGAAATCGATGAGCTATTAATATTCAAAATTAATACTATTATTCATAAGCATTCGTCTGGAAATGCTTTTTGCACGAAACTACGGAATTACCCAAATAATTATTGATAAAAAAAATTTTTTATCTTAAAATATAAATAATATATAAAAAAAAAAAATTTTTTAGACAATAGCTACTACACAACAAACTTAAGGAACGGAAAATAATCCACTATGATTATTGTGTTTACACAATTGCGCTAAATTTAACCTTCATAAAAAAGTACATCATACATACTTTTGAATTGTACTTCGTGACCGATTTCGATTGTGCAAGACATATTGTAGTACAGAAGTTTGTACACAAACACGGGCATTTTTTAACAGTCAGACAGGAGAGAGTTCGCGTGCAGGATCTATATCTTTTTGTACTGCCCAAGACTTTTGGATGTTAACACTAGCTACTTATAGATTTTGGGTTGCAACTTATAAACAATATTTTAGCATAAAAAATGTCGTTTATTGGCCCGATTCCCATTAACGAGGTAGTCATGTACTATTTCGCATTTCAGAATATCGTCGAGTGTAAAATGGTGTTAAGGTAAATAATAATCATCGGACGCCTACAACTATCGGTGCACTGACCTGACGGTGAGGCTGCACGTCGGAATCAATTCGGTTCCACGCCTTGCACCGAGCGCGCCGCCGGACCGTGCCAACGATATTTTAATATTGCTTATAAATAAGCCTTTAATCATATATAAATTAAATTCTGCAGAGAGATTTAAGCATTTAATCTGATAGAAAGAATAAAATGTAATTTTTTAAGAGGGTTTTCTGTAAAAAAAATCTCAATAGTAGTTACATTAAAATTATCTTGCACCGGATAGAGTTTTTCATGAAGACCATTAGTTACCATATAAGTTTAAGATATAGTGATAAGTTAATGTATTCGATATAAATATAAATGTTTGTGATCGAAATTAAAATATAAAATAGAAAAAAATGTAAACCATTGTAAAATTCTCGGCTACTGTCAGGCCCTAATTCAGGCGGCTCTTCCGGACCAGTTCTTATATTTACTTTGACTAAAGATAACCAATTGCAATTCAATATTGACAAAATTTTGGATATTACTGGTGCTGTCTATATACGGTGTGGTCGATCCGTTTTAAATAAATATCTCAATCGAAATATGAATCTGAAGCCAATCAGGAATCTAGTAGGAATCAAATAGTTCAGATAAACTGGAGTTTAACATTTATCTACGAACGTTTGCAATTGAAGAAAATTGAATACATATATCTAAACCGCTCTGGAATTTAAAATATAAAATTTTCTCGTTTGAGTTTCATACACGGAGGCGGAATGTTCGACCAACGTTTATTGAATCTGTCTCGAGCGATGAGGCGATCATCGATCCTAGACGTTTCATGATATTCCAATCCCACACATAAGTTCTGTGTCATTCTAATTCAGATGATGACAATAAGTTTGTCATACATAAAACGTTTTGTAAATCGTAAATATATAGGAAGTAGAAAATCTATAAAAATAAAGCTGCGTTGAGCTCTATCTGTGAAAGCCTCACGTCGAACGACAGTAAGAAAAGGATAAGTCTTATTCGATAAAGTTTAATGACACTTTTGGCCGAAGGCTGAAACGACAATCAGATCGATCGCTCTATTGACCACATGTTGACTTTTTTTCTATTATAGGTAGCATGAGAATCTGCTTGCAGGTGCGTTGCCGGCCTTCAACAAATGTTTAGGCTCTTTTCTTGAAAATTCCCAGAGGAGAGGCATAATTTGCGCCTTGTATAGTTTGAGGCGATTGGTTTTCTTGAAATACTAGCCTTGTCTATGTCTTGCCTTGCTGAGAACATCAAGCTTTCTGGGAGCCAATTTGGCTTTATCTACCTTTGACTTTCAGCAGCTCCTATTTTTAAATTATTTTTTAAAAACGTTACTCAAGCATTGTAAAAGTGCGTGTATTAAATGTTTGATTATGGAAACATTACGCTAAAACAGTCCGTTCGATGAGTATTTTTGTTGTTTGGTTTTTTGAAATGATATTTCAATACGAATTCCAAATTATTATGCAAATACTTAGATTCTGTCGCGGTCCGACTGGATGTAGAAAGATAGACTGTAAACTTGTCTCTTGAGTTAGGACACGTCCAGGAGTGGATAAATGAACCTCCATAAAATAACATACTATATTATTCTAATCATCATGTTTGAAGAATCGCAAATATTAAAATAACAGTTTTAAATATTTCCATAGTGTATTTTCAATCAATAGCGATACTACTTAAGTAAATAAAATAAATTAAATGAAGTCCTAATCGGACTGAAGTTTAATATTAAATGAACGTAACGATAAGGACCGCATCGCAGAGCAACGTTCAGTTATTAATAACTTTTAAAATCTCTTATTATTCATACTAATATGAAAAAGAGATCAACAAAGTACTTTTTGTATTTTGGTTGTTACATATTTATCAAAAAAATTTAAGAAATTCCAAAATTTGAATGCTTGCTCGTGTCAAATTTTATTTATTTTATTCCGCATAAATAGGAAAAAACTCATCTTAAATCGGACGAATATATAAACGATGGGAATTTGTTAAATGCCAAATGCGTAACAACGCATTCGAAGCTAAAGCACTGAACCGAATTTGATAACATTTGGTATGAGGTGATATTGAATCCCAAGCAGGACATAGTAGTATACTTTTAATAGCCGAAACTTAAGACCAGATCCCTCCCTAAGACGCAAGCGAGCCGCGGGTGGAAATTAGTAACACAACTAAAACAAATGAAACAAAATGTAAACAAATAAACAACTAGTCTAATTATTCCAAGTTACCGCCGACAATTAATTTAAAGATCTATTCGCTCACGAAGGCGCAGCCCTCCACGTTAAATTGTCCAATAAAAAAAACTTAAGAAATATAGTCTAATTTCTTTTTTTCTTGTTTTTACACTTAGTCGTCTCACGCACACAAAAACATATTGCAAGCACGAGCGCCGCTCACTCGTACTAATGTACACAGACACAAATTTAACGTGGAGAGGCGAGTCTTCATGAGTAAATAGATCTATAACTAAATATATATTCGACACTGGTTCCTAAAACTTACGAAAAGTTTTGCTACATCCACACATCCGTATGCGTC
Organism: Vanessa tameamea; assembly: GCF_037043105.1. Taxonomy (NCBI): domain Eukaryota; kingdom Metazoa; phylum Arthropoda; class Insecta; order Lepidoptera; family Nymphalidae; genus Vanessa; species Vanessa tameamea. The sequence continues at coordinate 12,427,301 of NC_087324.1, forward strand.
ACGTCACGGAAAGCACCCGCGGACTCCCGCCGGATCCTCTATCGTTATCCATTATCTAAATGACTGAGCGGAATCTCTTCGGAACGAAAATCGGTCATCGCTTGTTCTTTCAAACCCTACGGGATGTATTAGTAAAAAGTAAAGTATCCTTTATATGTTCACCGGTTAGACAAAGGCCTCGTATTTAGATCAATGCTTAGAGATAATTCCACCACGCTGATCCACTGCTGCTGAGCTTGTGGATTTATATCTAATATCGTTCATATTTTTTTCTCACGATGATTTATTTTAACTTCGAACACAAAATGAATTATAAATCGAAATTAATGTATTTGATCACGCGGCTGCGCATGCTCGGGTTTAAATCTTTAATCACTGGGTCACCACGAATAGACTGTGCTTTGGTGAGCATAATTTATTTTTTTAGATTTTAGTTACTTTTTATACGATATCGAGTATTCCGTTGTAAATATAATGAAATACGGATACTAAAATACGATACAGTAAAAGAAACAAGTGACACATATCCTAGGTTTGCACCCCTTTCCACCCATTGGGGTAAATAATCATAGAGATCTGTTATCTGGCATCGGCGAAGTTAAAGCGTCTTTTTTGCGGTTGGTTGGAATGTATCGATGTGTTGTCAGCTACAAAAATAATAAAATGAAAGAGTAAATGGAAAAAGTAATCCACATTAAACACAATAGCTCCGGTAAATTATAACGAGGACCGACCGATCCGCTCGGGTCGCAGCGCCCCTCGTAACATCCCTCTGCCTACCCCCTCCCCGCCCACGACCAGCCTAATATTTTTTGTTGGTTAGACCTCCGGCCCACATGTCATGTCGTTTTTTTACTCTGATTATCAAAAGTATCATAAATTCTTTTCAAGTCTCAGTACTGCCTAGCTGGAGCTGTAAGTGATTTTTTACTTATATAAATATATACAACCCACGGTACAGTGTAGAAGTCATATTTGCACATAATATATGTATTATTTGAAAGGATTATTTGCGGATGTCATTATCAATGCCGAGTCAAATATGAATTTTCACTCTAACGTTTTGCATCGCTCTGTGAGGATTTTAATGAAGCCCGTAACTGTAAAATATTCTCCCCGCACATAAAGGAGGCTATTATTTTTGAAAGTAAAAGTTTTATACTGTTGCTAGTAAAGGATCTGTTCGAAAAAAAGAAAAAGCGAGGACGTGAAAAACATACGGCGTACGAATCTCTTAGGTAATTAATTCGTCATACCGCACTCGGGCAGGGGTCCTCGATCACGGAGCACTCCGCCGCCTCAAGGCCGAGTTATGATATTTTACATCTCGTAATATATTTAAGTATATTAAAGGTATTTGGCTAGCAGATCAACCTTTTTATCAATTCACAGCTTTTTTTTTATTCTATAGATGGGCCTCTTGATGAAATTTTAACAATACCTACCTTTGAAAACTATGTTATGTCCCTTGTGCACACATAAGTATACAACAGTGCTAAGTATTGCCTCTTGACAGCAGAATATAATTGTGTTGAGTTGATGGTACCTTACCAGACAGGATTGCACAAAGTCAACACCAAGTAAGTAAACTTAATATTAAAGACAAAAATAAGCGAATGTCTTCTACCGCCTCCTACGCGCCCCTTAAGCCAGAACACCACAATACTAAGCAATGCCGGTTGGCATAAACCGCGAAGGGTCGCTCGTCTTATACAAAATTTGTATATTTTTATTCGCTTATGTTGTAAAAGTAACAGTCCGTGGATACCCCGCTGTTGGGCTCCTTTTTCCGAAGAAGGTTTGGAGTTTACTTCACCACGCTGCTCCAGTATTGGTTACGTGGTAGGTTCGTATCCACCACATGCAGGTTTCCTCACGATGTTTTCCTTCACCGCCGAGCACGAGATGAATTTTAAATACAAATGAAGCAAAGAAAAAAGCAAAAAAGCGAAATTCAGTGGTGCTTCTCCCTTGTTTGAACTCAGAGTCATCGGTTTAGATTTACGTCTTTTAACCACTATGCCATCACGATTCTTATGCTGTACTGTACGACAAAATTATTCTTGAAGTGTTTTCTTAAGATATGTTGCTAGCTATTCTAACTCGTCTCAAAGTTTGTCTTACAATCAAGTGCTCCTCGTAACTACGAGTAAATCAATATCTTGTGTAAAATAAACTTGTGATCCACGAATATTTTGGGCAAGAATTCAATGTTCAGTTCAGGTGTTATAAATCAATATAAAATAATATTAACTAATTTACTCATAATAATGCATGAACATCAAAAATTGACGGACCCTTTAGGGATTTATATTGTGACATTTATAAGGTTGCCACAGATGTGCGCGACAATTCGGTAGAATTAGGACCGACAAAGGCCGACTTATTTCGACCACTCGCAATATAGAGAAGTACGTCTAAATATATCAAGAATCAGGACGGCGTGTTTCTGTGTGAGGAATGATCATTAATTACGACGTATAGTTCAAGGTACGTGCCAGCAACCCTCGATATAGCAGCATCGTGGAATCAATGGAATCCATCTTCTCAACAGGATAAGTCCAGTATTGTATGTATTGTCATTTAAGTTATATAATAGTTAAAGACAACGCTACATATTACACGCGTTAACGGAGCAACAGTCCGAATTAAAAACAACAAAAATAATGAGAAGTTTGATGAACGCGTTGCAGTTTGCACGAGCAGGTTAACATAAACTACAGTGCAACTATTATATAATTTTACCTCGTTCTAAAGAACGTTGCCCATCGAATACGTAAAAACTCCGAAATTACTTCGAGCAATATACAAATATACCATATATTTCGTCAGCAGGACCATGACTCAAGCGAAATTCCTTCTGAAAATGATTAAACTTTTCATACAATAAAATTGATAGTTCATTAATATTCAGGTCGATGGAAAAACTTTGTCCGAGCTCTCCGAAAAGATCATCAAGAACCGGGGGATTATAACTTCGTTCGACGAGATCGCTTCTTCGCCAGCACGTGCTCAGATTGTGAGAACGAATTCTTTCTTACCATCAATTTACTTTAACTTCTATAAATAGAAATCTACCGTCTACAATCTTTTAACTATATGTATGTTAACAGATGCTTGATAACAATTTCGTAATTAAACTGTTTTTGCTCTTATTATTCACAAGTAGAGATATAATTTTATATAAGCATGTAATAATACAAACTATTCTGTCTCAGTTCGGGGGATATTATGTATTTTCTTTATTTTTTACAATTAAAATTAATTGTAAAATAAGTGCCGTTGTTTCTAAATAAACTTTTCTTTACGCAATGACTAATATATCTCGTTCGTCTCAGCACCTCTAGCCTGGTGGTTTTATACATTAATTAGGTTCTATAATGATTTTAATCGTTAATAAACTTATTTAATTTATAATCTTATACGAATAGCAACACACTAAATTTTATTGTCACAGTATGACAGCGGATTGATTGCGTAAAACTGGTCTTAAATTGAACTCTCTGAATGCGTGTCACTTTTTGCCAGTACCGGAATATACGTAAGTTGAATATTAATACTCGAAATATTTAATTACCATTTCTCCACAAAAGTTCATTTCATTAGCTTCTTTGAAGATAAATTTGGAAAGGAGATACGACATTTATAGCTTCAAATACATTATTAGATTCCGCTGTAAAATGTGAACGCAAAGGGCGTGCTCTAATCTTGGTATAAAAGCATTTTATTATCAAATAAAATCTAACCAGAGCTCCGGTCAACACAACATGAAAGACCGGCACGCGGTCCCGCTACGCCGAGCTTACAATCGGCTGAATACGATTTCAATTTAACCGCTAGCCTCGGATCGGATTGTATTTTAAATCTACTACACGTGCATATTACTCGTTCTACTCAACCGTTCGGGCAATTATCCATAAGTACGGTTCAATGTCAGACAAAAACCCAAAACCGGCCTTGGGTAATCTTTGTTAATTTAAGTATGGATACAGACAACTCACACAATCCGATCGCAGAGGCTTCATGTATACTGCCTCATATGTTATAGCGAAGTATTGTATATTGCTGTTTATTTATATACTTATGTATATTTATGTACAACAATCGTACGTGACGTGTTATTCAAATTTAAGTATAATAATCATTTGTTGCATTAAATAAAAGTAATGTATTGAGCAGAGTTTTTCATAGTAGGTAATATTAATTGTATAATAAATAATTTAACAATATTTATGAAAAATCTGTCTATAAAATAGTTATTTATTTAAAGCATACATTTAAGGTGGACCGACGACCGTGACCCTCACGTAAAATGGTGCAATATCAACGATTAAAACTCTCTATTCTACTGATCAATATTATTTTTAAAAGTTATAATCCTTTTTTTATCTATATATTATCTTAATTAATTTATAAGATTGTCTCTAAAGTCCTAAATAGGTAGTTGGTTAAAGGGCGTTCGTATTCATTTACATGCAGTTAACTATTTATCTCGTTTAAGAAAAACAGCAACTACAGAGTTTCTTGTCTTTGTTCTCTCTTCTCTGATTGATTGAAAAGTGCTTACGATGGCAATGTTGAATTAGACGTATGTGTTTTAGTGTAAATGTGCTAATTGCCTGACACCGTCCCTATACTCGTCTTATAAGCCGCAGTCTGTGTCACGATGTACATCATTTTGCAATGATGTCACAGTGCAAATCGGGCAGCCGACGCGCAACCTTTGCGTGCAACGAAACCACTAGACCATCTCGACGAGTGCGTCACGCGTCCAGAAAGTGTTTCCTACTACACTCGACTTGATAGTATGTTACGTCTATTTCAAGAAACGTAATGTAATTTTTTTTAAATTAATTTCAGGAGTAACGAAGATTGAAGACGCACGCTTAAGAATGTCAATTACTCGTATTTTTTATTTTATAATGATAATATTATTAAGCTTTCTCTAGCTGTTTTGTATTTAATTTAATGATGGCATTTTATAATATCTTCGTTATTGGTTTCAATGGATCTCTCCATTGAAACTATCTACCATCGATGACATCATGAAGGGCGGCTGTACAGATACATTGTCCCGCGTTCCTCACGAGGCGGCGCGAGGCTCATCTCAATCAGGCGCCCGCCGCATGCACTTAACCCCCGTCTCGCTGCAAACACAAAAAGTATACATTCTTTTGTTCCAGTCTCGAGAGTTGCTCGTCTGATACAAACATTTTTGTATTCCTTGCCCTCATTCTGCGGTGCGTTATTGTGACGTTCCTCTAATGAACTTTCTTCTTGTTTAATACAAAAAAAAAAAAAAATAACCTTAATCATACAATCATATATTATTATATGTAAGGAGCCTTTAATCTATCAATACAATTCAACTGTTTGGGTGATAGCTTTTAGTTTTGACTCGTGTCAAAATGATTCATATGAATTATGCTTCGTATCTAAGATCACGTGACGTAAATAATACGTAATATAGTTACGTAGTTTTTACGTTTGAGTGTTTTTTGCTCAGTAAGTTGTCCCGGTTTGCCGTAGAGGTTATTTTGTAGGAACATTTCACTTGCTCACGATTGTAAAACATACGGCGGTTTTGAAAGAAATACCTCAGACCTGAGAAAAGACGAAATAAAACTCATTGAGAATATTAATTTCATAAATAACATTTGTAGGTGTGGGTTTTTTTATTACCAACGTTTTAAACTTTATCTGATATTTTTTTAAAATGGTTATGTAAAAGAATTACAAATGGTGTGCCGGTTAAAAAGGTAACAAGTCTGTGTTTGATCTTTGTATGAAAGGATATTTACGATTATTCATCGAAATTACTCTTAAGAAAATGAATGGATTAAAACACCAAGCCTATACCTATACATTTATGTCACTTACGGTTTCATTTCATAAAGTCTTTAGATTACTTTTAAAACGACCACACAGATGTATATTTCCTGTTTATGTTTCCCCACGCGGATGCAATAACGTCCCCTTTTTTATCATCAGCTATTAACTCTGTCGAGTTATAACTAACTTTTCAAAGCAAGCTAAATTGAAACGACTACTTCAAGCTTCATATGTATGAACATTCAAAGGAATCTGGAAATGAGTTTTGGTACTCCTGCTGTCCTCAAATCATTTTGGCAACTGAGAATATAATAGAAATAGCAAATTAATTATACGTTTATCGCGTAATTATTCAAAATATGAACGAAAGTAAGTGTCCCGCTGCTTACCGAGGAAGTTTAGAGTTTATACCGCCATGCTGCTGTAATGTGCGTTGGTAAAATGTGGCATGATTTTATCAATCGCGAGGAGGCGTCCTCACGAGATTTACCTTCACGTGATCGGTGGATCGGGTGAATCTTCAGTTATGCTACTGGGCCAACTTTAAATTTTCTTTCACAAAACTGATTATGTCATGAGAAGTGTCTTGCGTCATCTTGTTGAAACATCCAACGAACAAATATCGGTCAAGTTTATATTATCTAAATAATGACAAAGAAATAAATTCAAACTGAATGTGTAATTTTGTAATTTAAATAAATGGTCGTTTTCAAAAGCAATATGATCCTATTATACCCTCATAGCAGTAACATCACTCAGTTTTTTTTAGGGATGCAAACGTACATGAAAACAACATGGATTTTCTTCACTCCTAATGCAACAATTCTATTTGTTTACGAAGCTATTTAACCAGAAATGCGCTTCATCGCTGAGGATGATTCTTCATGAAATAACGGAACAGTTTTGAGATGCTCGAAATCCGATTCTGGGAAGCTTCTAGCCAATAAACGGCTATTTGGTTCTTTGGTCAACTGAATTGATCACGCCTTGAAATACAAAAAAAAGACAATTAAAGGTTTTGTGGACGACTTCGAATGATTGCTTTCCCTTTCAATTAACACTTCTTTCAGCGGTACCGTTACTTTTCTGACGGGATGGATTTTTACCTTGTCAAACACTACCATTTTCCCCTAAATTAGCATAACGGATGAATAGTAATCGCTGTAATTTGATTACGTTGACCGTAAATTTCGCGTAATCTGCGAAACGTGGGCTACGTTCACGAACAGATTAATTATTTTTATAATAAATTTAAACTGTTTCTCATCGGTGTATCATCCTATCATTATTTGTGAGGCAATACTGAACACAAAGATTAATTTCGGAGTGATAAAAAAATGGCCGCTATAATTTGTATGAAATATAAAATACTAAGATTTTAAATTAACATGGTTATTTTTATTACTAACAGTATTTAAAACGGGATATTTACCATGTTTTTTATTTTTATTTGGTGGAGCTCGATATTTCGAGTCTCACGAGTTTCGTGAACAAGACATTCGTAGATAATGTCGAAATATCGAGCTCCACCAAATAAAAATAAAAAACACGGTAAATATCCCGTTTTAAATACTGTTAGTAATAAAATACTAATTTGTTCACCAAAAAACAATTCGTGTAGAATCAAACGTATCTATATAAAAACAAGACAGCTTTGAGGAGGCTTAAGCCAACAGAACGAGGGTTATTAGCAGAGACAAGGAAAAGGCAGACATATTACTTTATCCTACAAAAAACCTTTACTTAGTTCCTCCTCTCCGAATTTATTGAGTGCCAAATAGAATTCATATTGTTTCCGCTGGAAGATGAAACAGGAAAAACAAAATTTATTACAAAAATAAGATTAAAGTAATCATGCCTGCCCGCGTGGCTGATTATTTTGGCATTTTTGATTTGATAAAACCACAACACTGTATTCATATGTTGAAAAACTGGGTCACTAATCCTCGTCCTATCTTAAGTCTTCTGTTTGAATTCGGCAATTGTGATATTTTTATTTTATTTCATTATGCGTTCACTAGACTACCGGATGTAGCGGTAAGGTATAAATATAAAAACCTCAGTGGTAATGATTTAGTTGGCGGTAGGGCTTTGTGCAAGCCCATCTGGGGTGGTACCATCCACTCATCGGATATTCTATCGCCAAACAACAATACTCAGTATTGTTGTGTTCCGGTTTGAAGGGTGAGTGAGTGAGTGTAACTACTACTACAAATGCAAGGGACATAACATGTTAGTTCCCAAGGTTGGCGGCGCATTGGCGATTTAAGGAATGGGTAATATTTCTTACAGCGCCATTGTCTTGCCATACCACCGCCCATGTTGACCACTCGCCACTAGGTGGCCCATATTCTCGTCTACCAACCTAAGCCATAAAAAGGTTACTTTGGCTGTTTATTTATTTCCTCGGTTGAAGATGTATGACGTCATAGGTAACTCAATATTATAAGATCTATGGAAGGTTGGAATTTGTTTGTAGTGTCCGGTCAGAGTGTGTCCAAGGTTCCACGAGGCTCTGGCTATATATGTATACGGAATTCTTATTATATCTTATTTCCTTTTTCGTCAGTCACTTTACTGACATCTGATACACGAGTGCGTCCACTGCCAATACAGATTCTTGCTAAGAGTTATGTTACTATTGTTTAGTTATACTTTATACCTATAGACAAGGTCAGCCCGAACTTTCATGCCTCGAAATGCCCATATTGGACCTGAACTCTCTCCTGTCGAGTCGCACGAGAGAATAGAGCTTATTCGTTATAGCACGCAAACCTAATAACTATAACACAGATTCTGTACAGTTTTCTCAGGTCTGACCAGGGTCAGGAGCTCGGGACTTACGCAATCAGAAAAAAAAAGGATTATTTAAAAATATAAATGTCGACCGGAAATTAGAGTAGCTCTATTGTAGGCTAACTGGGCAGAAGATCCCGCACTGGTTTTATGATCCGCTGTATGATGAATTGAAAGAAAAATCTTCTTTAAAAGTTTCGGAATTGTCGGAGGTACTGAAAAAACATCTGCCGCTCTACACTTTATTGAATTGAACTTAAGAAACCGTTATTGTAGTTAACAATGTACCTCATTAGTGCGCCGCTGCGAGGCTGCGAGGCTGCGAGGAGCGTGCTGTATTCTCATTTGTTACTTGTAAGTACGAGATAGCAATCGATCTTCAATCCGAGGTGGACTCACAGTGAGAACGTGTGAATCTTAACTAAAGATTTCAAGGTTTGAAGCAGGACACGAACTAGTGAGTTTTCATGTACTTACTTTATGTAATAATTCCTAATTCACATTTCAGTGCTCGGTGCTGAATATACCTATGTATATATACCTATGTATATAATCAACGCGATATGTCCGATTTTAATTGCGGTTCGTATTTTAGCTGAATTAACAGCTTATATTTTAATGTATTTATTTGAAGTCATTGTTTAAATACGGATACCGTAATCCTAATTGCATTGTATGTATACTATTTAATGTAAATATATTTAATGTAATTTATTAAATCACGTATCACTGTGTTTTAATAATTAAATAGTTACCTATATATTTATAAAATAATTGTTTGGAAATAATATTTAGGCGTTTCGGATATGGCATATTGTGATATAGCGAGGTAAATGATTTACTCAATACTTCATGGTCACCACCACCGATTGCATTGCGAACGTCCGTCCATTGAACACGCACCGCAATCCTGTCTCGGGGACTTAGGAAGTAATGCGCCCTGTGCCGGTAGTTACACTGACTCACGCACCCATCAAACCGGAACACAATAGCTGTTTGGTAGAATATATTATGATGAGATAGTGGGTGGACACCCTACAACCAAGTAAAGTAAATTCACGTCAAAACTATATTTCATTTGTCACAGGAATACGTAATAAGCGTACAGTCGTATCAGCTGATCATTTGAATTTTATTCGGTCTGATTAAAAAGGCGCCGGAGCGAGTAGTTTATTTATTTTACGCTAAATATACACTCATCATAATGTATTTTATTACGAGTCCTTTGTCATATTATTTGAAAAGAGGAACATGCGCCTAATTAGTGTTCACGATTCATCTCGCGCTCGGCGGTGAAAGCAAATCTGCACGTGTCGTAAGAAAATCTGTCGCGTGTGTCCTACTCGCATTGGAGCAGCTTGCTGGAGTAGCCTCCAAAACTTTTCCTTAAAATTTAGAAGGAGGACAGGCCTGAGCCTGGCAGTGATTTTTACAGACATTTAAAAAAAATCATTTATTTTTCTATTATTTACTTGCAATCTATATTATAATCGCATTTAACATCGACAAAACGAACCGAGTAATCTCAATAAAGGCAATTTAATTTATTCAACATAATTGTTATATGGTATATGGGTGGTTGGATCGGAAATTTAAATTTGTTTTTGCTGTCCACACTAACACAAGTACGTCCATGTGTACACCGCGACGCTTGTGCGTGTACGTATTCCGTGTGTCGACGCGCGTCGTACGTGTGTGTGAATTTTCTGTCACAAACTCGGCTGCCTTTAATTATAACAGTCTACTGGATAATAATTATTCACGTATATTAACATTGGTAATTATAAATTGGTAGAGCTGACACTTGTCTACATTTCAAATGATTCGAATTACCTACTCGTAGTTTCGAGAGCGAACGCAGGTCTTCAGTCTTATTGTGTATCGTGTTATATGTTTGTGTCTAATATTGTTACAATCTATTTAGCATTATATATATTATTAATATATTTATATAGCAATATACAAAAGCGATTTATAATATTTTTTAGTGAATCCGTTTTATTTTCTTTGCGGTTTTTGCTCGTTTTGATAATATTGGGACATAATCTTCACTTAATTTAATTGACAAATATTAATCTTAGTTTAATCACTATATTTTATTCTTCCGGTTATTAATAAGTTATTTATTTATTTAAAAGGTACATCAACATCACACATATTCAGCACTTATAAATAACAGATAAAACAAGAGAAAAATATTAGGACCTGATATGAGTGACAATTACAGATGTACACAACATCCACACAAAAAAAAAAAAAAAAAACTTATTGTCTACCTGTTGAATTTAAGTAATAATTAAAAAATATATATATTAAAGAGAAATCATAAGACCTAATATACAAAACTAATATATAAAACCATAAATAAAAATCCACAAATGAAAAATAAAACAATTATATCTTAGTAACAGTACAGTGATAAAATGTGACTACAGACGAATTTTTTTATTGATAGATTTTATTCTTAAATCTGGGCAAGGCATCAGAAAATATGTCAAGATGCGGGATCTTAGAACATAGTTGGTTGTACTCAGAGCAAAGTCTATTCATAGGACAATGTTAGAAGTTATAAGTAATCATATTTGTAATGTAATATTACATTTAGAATTTTTGTATTTTATTTTTCTACAAATTTCCCTGATGGAGGGAATAGTATTTATTTGATAAATAAATTTACAATTACAAATATTTTTTGTAAAATTGTGAGGTAAGAGTGTTTGATGTCTTCACCTCAGCGCCGTGTGGCCTGTCATGAATGTTATCACGGATGTCTCCGCCGGGAACTGGACCAGGCCGCAGTCTCTGTATAGCGCACACGACGCCATCATAAAAAACTTTATCACTTGTAAGCGTGACGAGCTCTCTCCAGAGACTCGCAGGGGAGTTGTTGAAACTAATAAATAATTCTTTCACACGGAGCTTATTAATCGAAGTAACGTTTTTGTAAGAATTGCAAGTAAGTACAGTAATAGGTAAAATAAGGTTTATATCTTTTATGAAGAAAATATATTTATATTTTTATAATTTGTTCCCAAATTAATGGTATATCATCCTACGGATCCAACTCATGCACCCTTAATTATGTTTTGTTTAATATGTTTTATTGTTGTGAAGTAAATAACAGCACACTCACAGAATACAGAATATTTACAGTGATTGTTACTGTTGCTTCGTACACGAGGCTTGTAATTGCTCGCCCGCTAATACGACAGCGAAGGCTAACATAATGTTTAGTAATAAATAAATACTTATACTGTTATATTTATAATATTTACGGATTAATTTGAATCGCCAAGCGTGAGCAAATTTGAATGCAAATTTAACATTTTCTTGTACAACTGCAGGTATTGTTCACGTCGAGTGCTGCCACGCGCTGCCACAGTGTCGTAAGAGTTTCCGCCTGAGTTAATAATGACGTTAGATTAAGTATACGGGCACACGTGTGGAGCGCGCGCTAAACCGACACGATTACACGTCGACACCCATTGCGCCGCACGCGATCTTGCGATGATTACTCGCTCCAGCATTACACTAATAATATCACAATCACTCCAGCGGACAGCGGCGACCGATTGAGTGTGTTCTACTCTTTCTACAATTGTTCTAGCACAGAACACAACACAATACTTCGAATTGCTGTGTTATGGTTCGAAACTAAATTAGCTGATATAATTGCGGGCCCTATGAGATAAGTCACCGGGCACTTATGTGCCATCTCGTCATCACGTCTCGGATCGCTTTGCTTGCTTGCGCTCATGGGTCAAGAAGAATGCTTACTATCGGGTGATTAGTTTTATTATTGGTTTTCCTGTAACAAAATAAAAACCGACCATGTTTAAGCAAAAGGTAAAAAATAAAAGCATGTAGGAAGTTTATTTTGTCCAGACGGAGGCAATTACAGTTATTCACTTCTTTCAGAGCTGCGCTGTGGAGCGCTCCGGTCGTTTGGCAGCTCTCGAGAGCCGACGAGCGCACTTAGTTTTCAGATACAAATAAAAACAACAAAAATGAGAAAACGCGTTCAATACAAGTCGCCAACTTGTAATATACTTGTACGTAAGCCCAACGATCCTCGGCTCTCACCTCGTCCTGAGGATTATTTAGCAAAGGAATGGTTTTCTTTCGATTTTCTTCGATAAACGAATTGAAAAGAATACAATACAAATCAATACCTACAAGAGTGTATAATTTGAAGTGTTTTTTTGTTTGAGCGCAGTAATGTCGGGAACTCGTCTGATTTGAAAAATCATTTTTGCATTTCACCGCGTTATCTTCGATAAGAGATATCAGATTAAAGTTACAGGCTTGAAATCACGTTACGGTGCACGACGGGTGCGGTGAGCGCCAGGGAAATCGCTGAGTAGTTAGATATAATAAAAAATATACGTATATCATCATTATATGTATGTGAACTTGATGAGTAGCTGTGGATCTTAAGTCGCTATTCGAACCTTTATGCACCAATTGAATCATATTACCGTGGAATTTAGGCGAAATAATGATTAAATAATAATATTAATGGAAATATTTTTCCAGCTATATAAACGCGTTCCCACGTGTAAAGTCATTTCGATGTATCAAACGTAATTATGTATTACTCGCTGCAAGAGGATTCTACTGAGCGTAGTTTGGAACGTGTCCTCTATTTTACTTACATTTAAATAAACACTCTCAGAAAGCCGGTGCTCGTTGGAAATCCTTCCTCCGGCGACCACTCCGAGCGCCGTAATGTCTGTAATCGGCGCCAGTGACGTAATGCATGCCCGCCGACTAACCGCACTCACTTCGCGGCTCCTGTGGATATAAATTTTCAACACCAGAGGTGCGAAATGGTTTCGTGAGACAAAATCACTATAAAGCTCTACGATAAAACTTCTTTGTAAATTATTGCGATTATATTTCAATTTTCTAAGCGACACGAAATAAAATTTGTGATCTTATTTAGCTGATTAATCATCATTTTTACTACGAACAACAAAAACTTGAGTTGAAACTCATTTTTATACAATAAGATTATTATAAAACAACTTTTAGCACGATCCGAGTATCCACTCGTGCTGTTCCAATCCATCTCGGCGCTCGCTCAATGGCTTTGTAATCATCACTCTCGATGTTTATGAAATTGATTTTCCAAAGAGTTATTAAAATAAAAAACTTAACAGTATTATTATTTTATCGTTTATTCTTTGTATATTTTTCTTTAAACCTTTTAAAACCTATAATCATAAGTATATACAATGAATGTAACTGTAATGGTATAGTCGGGCTAAGCGCCACTGTCCGAGTCTAGGGAGCAACTTTAACGATTTTTTCATATATGTGATAATGTGACTTTAATTTATAAGATATGAACACTACAAAGGCATCATTCATATCGATGATGATGTCCCTAAGGAAGTTACAAAACAAAAACTTTGGGATTCGCCATTGGTCCACGTTACACTACACAGCTTGACACAAAATTTAACAAGTGTCCAAAACCGTACCAGACTTCTAGCGTTGTCAACTAAAGAGTCAAGCCACTGGTTGAATTCATTACCCTCTAAAAATCTTGGGACACTTTTAGATAATTAATGTTTCCGCATATCAATTGGTCTCCGACTGGGAACACCGCTGTGCTCTGAGCACATGTGGCCGTGTGGAAAGAAGGTGGACTCTTTCGGTTTACATGGCCTCTCTTGCCCAAGGAGTTCAGGCAGGCTTTTCCGCCACGGTTCTCTTAATGATACAATAAAAAGGGCTCTTGCCACCATCGACGTTCCTGCTCTTACTGAGCCTCGTGGAATTAGTCGTGATGATGGTAAGAGACCTGATGGATTATCATGGTTCCCTGGGAACGAGGACGGGCCCTTGTGTGGGACGCTACATGCCTTGACACGTTGGCCCCGTCTCATATCCGAGAAACAATGTTAAGAGCCGGTGCCGCTGCGGAAAAAGCTGAAGCAAAAAAAATATCTAAATATTCGTGACTTATGTCAAATTACTTTTTTGTCCCATTAGCTGCGGAAACACTTGGCCCTTGGAGTAACGGTGCAAAAAGCTTCATCAAAAGTATAACACCTCGCCTTATTGCCTCCACTGGTGACAGGAGGGCTGGTTCGTTTTTAGCCCTGAGGATCGGAATTGCGATTCAACGGGGAAATGCTGCTAGCAATCTTGCCACCATTCCAGTAACTATTTTTAATTCATATTAGTATATATATTTAAGCACTTAATGTTATCAATTCTTATGTTAATAAATTGATTGAATTCATATCAATATGAACTTACTACTAAAGGTATGGCTATATAAGCGATGGTGATGGTTTTCGTAATTAATAGTTTCGGTTGAATATGATTATTCAGAACCGTTCGATAGATTCCATTAAATATACATTCGGGCATTTAATTTGCATAGACATCATTGAATAAATCTATTTTTAATTGAAATGACGTGCAGTTGTCAGTCGCCTGTGAATAATAAATAATATAGGTAATCGGCATTTGAAGGGACCGATACGTGACGAGAGCCGGCGGCGGGCGGCGTGGCCGGGAAAGCTTTTTGTGATGCTAATTTTATGTATTCGATGGTATTTTATATTTTGCTAATATTTGAATAGCTATCTATTTCATTTCATTTAGTAACACAAGGGGAGTTCGGAATCGAGAATAGTAGGAAGTGAAATATTAGGTCATTACATATGAAATTGGCGTTTTGTACGGGAGGAATATAACGTCCATTTTTTTTTTGTAAATTATATTTAATTATTATTGTACATTGTGCGGTAATAAGTAATAAGCCACGCCAAAGCAAAAATAATGACGAAAAAACAAAGGAATGATTGTTTTCAAAAGTACCAGCTAAATCTTTACATAATATAAAACAAAGTCGCTTTCTCTGACCCTATGTCCCTTTTAAATCTTTAAAACTACGCAACGGATTTTGATGCGGTTTTTTTTAATAGATAGAGTGATTTACAAGGAAGGTTTTTGTATATAATACATAGACAATATAGTTAAATAACACTGATAATTTTAAAAGTTTCTAATGTGACGTCGTAAATTAAAAAAAAAATTGCGCTTACATTGTAAATGCTGGTTGAACCCTATTAGATAGATCAAAATAATGTACTACAGAATTGTACACCTCAAAAATGTTTCCAAAAAAATCCGCGATGATATCTCTTAAAGATAACCCACAATAAACATTTTTTTATCGTTTACTTTTTATGAGAAATAATGGCTTATCTATATAGCATTCATCCTTATCCAAATAGGTACCTTAAATAAATTGTGCATTCAATATAGATCAATGTGGCCCTTTACAGCATGTTATTTAAATGAATATTTTCGAAGATATTATTACAGATTTAAAAATTGCGGAACGTAGTGTTTGCGGTGGTACCGGCCGGCCGGGGCGGCGGAGCGTGCCTATAAATAGCGCGTTCTGAGCCGAGGTGCGATCTCACAGGAGACACCCTCAGGACGAACGTCAACCTCGAGCCCAGCGCTCAACTTTAGGGCTGAGTCTAACACTCGCCCGAACGCCCGGTGACGCTGTAAAGGCCAGTAGGGCCAACAGCACTACATCAATCAGGAAAAAAAAAACCGCTGTTCTCACTGTAGCACTTTGAATTTAGCAGCGATCGGACGCGGTTATTATCGGAGCTCTCTAGCGATAGAAATAACAATCCATACTTCCATACTAATATTATAAATGCGAAAGTAACTCTGTCTGTCTGTCTGTCTCGCTTTCACGCCAAAACTACTGGACTGATTTAAATGAAATTTGGTACACAAATAGTCTAGAGCCTGAGAAAGGGTATACTTTTTATTTGGAAAAAGTGCTGTAAAGTGTTTAAAAGGGGGATGAAAGGTTGTAAGTTGTTGAAAGTATTGTCATGTTTAGAATTTTTAGAACTAGAAGCATAAAACTTATATTTTAGGCTGTACACTTATAAACTAATATATCATGACACCCACTCAGGAGGGAATTTTGGATATTCTACCCCTAAATGGGTGAAATAGGGGTTGAACGTTCGTATGGATTTTTTTAAGTTAGAAACATGAAACTTTATTTTTGGGATACTGATTAAAAAGGAGTAGATACTTATTTAAGTGTTCCTGCATATTCTACTCCTACGGTGATATAAGGGTTGAAAGTTTGTATAGAAGTCCGTCATTTTTAAGATAGAAACATGAAACTTTATTTTTGGGATACTGATCAAAAATGAGTAGATACGTATTTAAGTGTATTTGATATTCTACCACTAAGGGGGTGAAATAAGGGTTGATAGTTTTTATGGAAGTCGTCATTTTTTAAGCTAAAAATATAAAACTTTATTTTTGGGATACTGATTGGGAATTTGATTATATACGTATTTAAGTGTTTCTAGATATTCTACCTCTAAGGGGTTTAATAGGGGTAGGATATTTTTTATATAGGTTAGTCTGGAAATCCGTCATTTTTTAAGTTAGAAGCATGAAACTTTATTTATGGGCTACTGATTAAAAATGAATTGATACGTATTTAAGCGTTTCTTGATATTTTAGGCCTAAAGGTAAAAATAGGTGTTAACATTTCGTATTTAGGTTAGTCGGGAAGTCTGTCATTTTGAAGTTAGAAGCTCGATATTTTATTGAGCTGCCTTTTATTATGAGTGATAAAAACCATACTGTTTCATGGTGTCAATTTCTTAGAGTATTTTTTAAATCTTCTAAATAAAATTAATATTAGTATAAAAACAATGCTCTCAGAAACAGTAGGAGTACGTTGGCTTAGTGTTAACAACTTACTTTTCTACTACCGCGCAGGAAAACACCATTGTCATCATCATATTGTTATTTTCATGAATCACAACATAATGCAGCCGCAACTCGTGGAACATAATTTTTTGAATAATGTTCAATTCTACCAAAAAGAAAAGTTTATTTTAACAAAAACAAACTTGCCTGCAGTAAACAAATTAAAAGGAAAAGCTATACAATGAGGGTAGGTCGTAAATGAAAAATGAGAATGCAATAACAATGCCTTGAATATTTATACGTCCGATCTGCGGTGCGGACTGCGACTATCGCCAGCTCCGATATGTCCGATACGTAGGGAGCCAGATAATACTCGTCGATTCGTTTATGTAAGCATGTATGTATATGTCACAGCCAACTGGTCAAATTAGCCCTTTAATTAACAACCTAGACACTTGAAAGGGCAACGTTCAAGCAGCGGCCTGAAGGACACCGGCCAATATATCTTCCATTCATAGAATAAGGACTCTCATGTAAATAAAAATATTTAAATCGATAGTTTAGGTTGGAACATAATTAGTTAAATGCTAAATATTTAAAAAATTGCGCCTGTATTGAGGCAGTTTTTTTTTAAAGTTTTGACACTATAGCTACTCATGGTATTTACATATTAACGTCATCGCAGCAAAAAAAAAGGATTGCTCTTAGAATACCACCGCAGGATTATGGGGAAACAAAGTGTTGTACAAGGTTCAGATTCATACATTCGATTGCGCAAAATTGTCACAAACTCTCTGATTCTGACACCGACTCTGTTAACTCTGACTCAATGTGGTTTTGTCGATCTTACCCCTAGAGTGTTTTTTAAGAAACCGAAGGCGAGTAGGGGTTGCAACACCCGCCTGCTGAATTAAAGGCGAAGGTACTGTACATCCCGTAGCACCGAAAGCCACTTAGTTTCGAAATTGTTTATAAGCAACCTAATTTTAAGGTTAGAATTACAATATTTATTTTTGCCAATATCTCAGGATCGGAGCATTTTTGGTTAGAGGTCAGACCGGCAAGACCAAATATAGTTAGAGAGTCGGGATTTTTTAACCAATTAAAAAAAAGAAGAGTCTAAAGAAAGTTACCCTATTCTATGAACGGAAGATAAATTGGCTGAGTGTCATTCAGACCGCTGGTTGAACAGCGCCGTAAAGTGGCTAGGTGTTTCATTGGATGGCTAATTAAGCGAGGCGCCTGCGACTTATACATCCCTCGGTCTGTCCCACCAAACTATAAACAGATGCATTTCTGATATCTGAGATCTCTATTTCGTTCTTATTATGTTTTAAAACAAATCATTAATTTAATAAGTAGAATCTTTGACAATAGTTCGTATAAACGTAATCTATTTTGAATATTTCTAATGTAGTTTAAATATATTTTCATAGGTAGGCGTGAACGCGGACACCTAAATGCGCCACCTGATCATCACCGCCCATAGACATTAACGATGTAAGAAATATTATAAATACTTTACATTGCCACCAGCTTTGGCAGCTAAGATTTTATATCCCTTGTGCCCGTAGTTACACTGGCTTACCGTATACTCGTATCTGTTTATTTGGACAGATTCAGACTTATATAATATAATATCATGTAAGAAACATCAACATTATTACCAATAGTTATATTAGTAATTATTAGTTTCAGTCCGTATTCTCGTAGCGTATTTAATTTAATGTTATAATAAAAATTATAACATTAAAGATGTAACATTAAAGATCAATACTCGCGTAGTACAACGCGCGCAGACGAGTGAGTAGTCGACGTCTACGGTATATCGCTCGTTAATCGCATCAAACAAATCGAAGTTTCCTCCTCTGGATCATCTCCGCGCCTCGGGTTACGGAAACTTGTTCAAAATCAACTGAATTAATTAGACGAGTTTCCCTTTCAGACTACGGGCAGAGTGTAAGAAAGCTTTTAAATTTAATCAAACTAGATTATTATTTAATTGAATCTGTTTCTAGGAGCTGCGGACTTCGACTTCGGAACAATATCGGGGCTATTCGTTTATACATGTTTTATCGTCGAGGTACTGTAGTGTCAGCCAGCCTGAATATAATAAGGATATACATTTGATCGATACGATTGATTTTTCTTTTTATTTACTGAATACCGCACGGACAGACGATTTTGATTGGTTCTACTTTATTCAATTGAATTGCTTGACGTCTGTAAAATATATAATTTTAGTATTTTAGAGATATAATATGATTTTATATCGTCATATGATGAATATCATGTATATATTACAATAAATATGTATAATTCAGTAATAACACAGCACTACGGAGTCATAAGGTGATGTAACGATAATTTTTATTATTATATATGTGTGTCTTTGACCGCCGTGAAGCGCCTTGAAATATCTTAAACGTTTTTCACCACTCTCTCTATCTTTCATTGTTCTTAATCATTAGTACAAGTTACTGCCTCAATACGGTCCGCTATTAGCCAATGAAGTTGTTGATATGGCAAGGTGAAACAGTAATACATGGAGCTCGGTGCTGAGCTCGTTACGAGCGCCCGTTACGAACTAACGGGCGCACATTTACAAAGCCTTCCAAAAGAAAACCCAGTTGAGCTATTTCTCACTGTATGTTCATTTTAAAGGATTTTTAAGCCTGTTTATTTTTTACAAGCTTTTATTTAAGGTTAAATGTTGCAAGCCGCATTAGAACCACTTCATCTCAAGTTGAAATATTACAGAATAATAACAAAGCATTTAATACCCATAATTGGCTCCAGGCTCCAGACTTTTATATTCTATATTTTAAACATAATTAAATGTGATAATATTTGTTTAATTAAAAAGCCAATCTAATAATTAAATCTTTAAGATAACCTAACCTACCGTTAAAATATGAGCTCCACGCAAATCACGAGCTGTTCCAGCCCTCGTGCGGACGTAACTTAGTTTATTATAAGCAAAGGTAGAATTACGTGGGGCGCAGCGCGGACACCGTTTATTTATATTCAGGTGAGCTCGCACCGGGAATGGTTCCAGACTCATTTAAATAACACATACACGATGCTATAGATGCTTTTACGGTCTGAATAAATATGAATAATATTCTAGAAGTATCATCAATTTTAATATAAAATTCCGATTTTGCCGTTGTTTATGTGAAATTCTATATCGTTATGGAGATTCTGTTGTTAATACAATAGCAGATTTAACGGATTAAAACGTGCTTCCTCATAATGAATTATTAGGTATAGAATATTATACAAGAGGAGTCATTGTGATCAGCATTAATGAGAGCAGCAGCCAAGATGGTCCAGTGGTTAGAACTCATGAATCTTAACCGATGATTGCGGGTTTCAATTCCTAGTTTTCTTGGTAATAGTGGCCACATACCATAAGATGGTACATTTCCCAATCCACCTACTACTTGAAATAAAAAATAAATGAAAATTAAAAGATGTCAAAACTGCATGCTGGCGTGAGACAGTACACTGTGGACTCGTTCGATTTGATCAAGAAAATACAAGACTCGATTTAAGTAGACGTACAGACACCGAGCGATGGAGACTGGAGGGTGACAGCGTGACGCCCGGACTCGCTCTCACCCAGGAGCTGCTCGGAGGCTTCTTAATCAAGGATATGCTCGAGTCGAGGTTTAATTAAATTTATTTTAGTTTACAGTAGTTAATGTTTCTTTTTTCGAGAAAGTTTCTAAAATATAATGAATATGGAACATTCATATTGTCATAATAATATAAACATCGGTCCTAAACTACCGTTCAAGTGTCGGGAGGGATTGGCAAATTACAGCGCTGGAGGAGTATCGACCTCGTATCCCACCGACCACTCATCAATTATTATTCCACTCAATATTCTGTGTGTGTGTTCCAGTTTATACGGTATGTGAGCCAGGTTAATTACAAGTACCAGCGCAAGGAATATAATACCTTACATTCTTTAGTTGGTTTTAGGAGTAGCTGTAAAGAATATTAGTTCTTGTTGCGCCAATATGAACCACTAACGAAGACAACCTTGCCATAAGGCAGATAGTTTACTTGCCTGCCTTCTAAAATAAATATAAAAAGGGCCTAACATTTACATCCTTTTTGCTGTTGTATTTATTGCGCCTTGACCTCCAACACATACGCGCGCAATTCTTATTTCGACAGGTACACGTATTTTTCAGAGCAATCCTCGATAAACCGCGCCGCACCGTAGACATTATACAATATTCTAAAACAACATTTAAATATGAGTATGTAGCCGAATATTTTAATTTAATATCTTGTAGTATTAGATGGAAACCCAGCTTCGCTCAGGTGAAATAAATAAAATTAAACAAATATAAATGTACGAACTGCCGTACCCCTGCACAAAATTATTATTTGGAACACTTTCTGATCGGACCCGTAAACGTCAAACATGTCCGCCCGTTTAACTGTGATGTCATTGAATTTCATAGATTCATTACCTCGATCATACGAATTTTTCTGATACGCATATGTTGTCGACTAATCAATCATTATTTTTTAAAGATGTATAATTGTCGGAAGTTGCGATCGGGTCTATCATAGACCTGCACGAAATTATTAATATAGATGAGCGATGGTTAAGTGAGGTCGAGTAGCAGTAACGTTTGAACTTTTATAAGGCAGAGGAAGAAGATAAGCAAAAGGCACACTTTAAGTAACATCAAAACGCGTCCCGACCGTTAAAGCATTGCTTAAATAAACATCATCGCTTAGATTCGGGAGACGAAGCCGCGCTGATGGTGGCGTTACATTATGCATGAGGACCTCGAACTGCAGGCGCAGAGGATCATATAACGTCAACTGATATCTTGTGGGAATCGCAAAATTATCTTCAGGTAAAAATACAATATTCAAATGAGTCGTAACTTATAATTAGACTAAAGCAAGCATTATAGAAATGTATTACAGATGAAATGAGCATTTGGAATAAATTCATGAAACACATGATAAGATATTTATATTAAACATAAGATGATAACCTATTTTAAATTTGGTATCCTTCCAGATAACTCGTTAGTAAAATTAAATGTCGACTCCATTTTGTTTGTATTGAACGTTATATTTAATATATCCATATCGATTCGCTAATTATTTATTCGTCGGTAGTTGCTAGTTAGTTTATCTCTCCGCACGCCTTAGTTAAATACTAATTCGCAATATCACTAAACTAATACAAATTACGTATATCGTATTGAAATAATAGTTACTTAGAGTATTTAGAGAAATACTATAATTTTAGGTAGCTAGTAGTTTAGTTTTCTTTTTTTTTATGGTGACTGTGACTCGTCTGTAAAATATATCTATACTAGTATTGTAAATACGAAAGTAACTCGGCCTCACATGGAGTTCTGCTCTAACCTCTTAGCAAGTACCAGCTGCTGCCATTTGACCGTATTCAACGTAAAGTGGCTCGAATTGTCGATGACCAAGCCCTTTCCGACTTGCTTAATCCTTTGGCTTTGCCTAGACATGCTGGGTCACTCTGCATCTTCTACCGCATTTTTCACGGGAAATGTTTGGATTAATTTTGGCTGCTGAATTTACCTTCGGACATCGCGTCAAAATTCTTAGATTCATCCGCCCCACCTAGATGTCCAAAAATTTACAATATTGCGATTATTAAGGCTTTTTCCGCCTCGCACAACCACTCCGTGGAACCAGCTTTACAGGCGGGTTTTTCGAGCCGATACGACTTGAGAACTTTCAAGAAAAGAGCGTAAACATTTCTTAAAGGCCGAAAATATACCTGAAAGCCCCTGGTGTCGCAGATGTCCATGAGCGGTGGTAGTCACATCCTATTAGATGAGCCTCCTTGTTTGCTTTTGGTATAGTTTGGTTAATTCGACGTGGGCGGAGGTACAGGCTCAGCTAGTACGTAATAAGAGCTAAAATTTTTGGGTCGAATGATGTCGTAAATCATCACATTTTCTATCGCTAAACAGCATATAAAAAAAATGTTTATTGTGTTACATACAATACTTAATCTATAACAGGTTAGGAACCAAAACCTAGTAAGTTACTAGTAAGGACTGGTACTTGTGTGAGGATGGAAGCATATACTTAGTACTGTTGTTTTCCAGTTTAAATGGTTAATGACGAGTGCAAATACAGGAACGAGGGGCATAACATCTTAGTTCTCGAGGCGGCCAATTGACGATGCGGGGTGTAGCTAGTAGCTAATAGTTAATATTTCTCACAATGCCAATTTCTGTGGGCGGTGGTTTCACTTTCCGTTAGATGACCCTTTTGTTAATCTGCCTGCCTACATTATTTATCATTGTTTTAACAATAAACGTCCGCTATATGAAAGTTACACATATTGTCTCCAAATTCGAAGCATGTTCCGATATTTCCGAACTTTGTATTGCGGATTCAGCTGCCGTTCGGTTCATTTTAAGCTTGATTGTATATTCTCGTATAACATGTGCGTTCCGTCACCGTTCGCGTATGAGAGGACAATTACATATTCATGGAGGAACATGAATAATTCCGGTCACTCAGGACGCTCCGATCGGAGTACATTCGGAACACATACGCTGGTGGTAAGATTTCTAAGCAATTATATTTTTTGACGAGTATGCCACTTGTTCTTGTCTCATTAATTTGAGGTCAGCAAAGTTTGTAAGCTACTCAAAACGAGATTTGGTAGTCTGCCGCTGCCCTAAGCTTAGTTTACTGTCTAGGAATCGTTTCTAAGACTCCTATATTAATCGCTCCATTGACGTACGTGAAAAGCATATCTTATTTAAATAGAAAGATGAGTCGTCGAAGCCGGACGCTGATGATTACGCCCATATATATTCGCGCCCTAAGAAATATTAACCGTTCCTTAGAAAACCATTGCCTCCCCAACCTTGGGAACTAAGATGTGATGACGATGCTGCCTTTAGTTACAGTATCTACTCGTTCTTCAGTCTTTCGATTTTGCAAAACGATGGAAACTTTTCTTCTACATATAATTTATACATGACTGAAGTTGGATCTAAAATATTTCAAGAAGGCTTTACACACTATCTTGTAACTACTCCCTCCGTACTCAAACCTCACACCTACCCGATATGCAATATGAAATTTAAAATAAAAATAATTAAAAAAATATGTTTTACCGACTATTACTTGGCGCAGTCACCGGAGCCTCGTCCATTGGGCCTTTTCTCCCCAACTGCACCCTCTTACTGCACTAAATATCAAAATACTCAAATACTGCTTACTTAAAAATCTATAAACTGATTCAAAGCTAAAAAACATTGCATTTATGAAGACAAGACATATATTTTTTTAATTATTTAGAAGTTTTTGTAATCTACCGAAACGGTTTTGAAGAATCTATCTTATTAAAAGAAAAACACAATATTCAGACAAACTCGAATGCAAACAATAGTATCGTGAACGTGTTTACAGGATAGTTTCTTGTTCCAGAAGACGATTTAGTACGTAAAGGCAACCGCTCTATTTACATAAGGTTAATTCCTACTGGAAGTTGAAAACATAAGCTGCTCTCGTAATTACCTAGAAATGGCTTGTTGAAAACAGAATAGCTCTTATCTCGTGAAGTAACCATATTTCTGGAAGTTGTTTAAACAAATATTACCAGACAATTCTATTTGTACAAGGTAGAGATGTTAATTTAATAATAACTTGTAACCGTTAGAACGGTAAGTAACTTCATGACGGCAAATTTTACATTGCTTTGATTACGTTTAAAATCTAGTTCGTCGTTTGATTTGAAAAAATAGTGTCATTATAAGACAATATTCTATTTATTCCCAAAAATTTTACAAAATTAAATTTCTTATACAAAACTTAAAATGTGAATTTTATTTGGAGCGCTCGTCTTGTGTTTCACTGTACAATGGGCGGGTTGGCCCGCGCGCGCCCCGGCGCTAAGTACTATGCTTAGAGTATACCCTAATCAGGTTCATAAAACAATTTAATTTAAAAAATGGGTCTTGAATAGTTTAAATATCATACATGTTAACGAATGAAGATATTACCCGCCAATACTATTAATTTTGAGAGATGTAAATTTTGTCATTAATTTTATACCATTTTATTGAATATTTTCCCCTTTCACGAAGCCACTCAACTCATTGCTAAGTCAACTCAGCGAACGGACTAAGACATTTTTTCTTAAAATTTACGTTAAATTCTTAAATGTATTGTACATTTAAGAATCTTTAGAACCACCAAATGACTTAAATTAGATAGGTATTTGATTTTTTAGACTAATAAATACACTTTCTGTCCTGTACCTATTTTTTAAATTCTTTATAAAGTGTATACAAAGTTAACCGACCGGGGCTGAACATTTTCATTCTTGTTAATATTATTAATACTGCGCGGTACTATTTTCATATGACGCGTCGAGATACTTTGCGTCTGAGTTCTGTCTCTATTATCTGTCTCGTATATATGTGCCTCCATAGCGTATATACTTCATTTCTGTCATCCATAGCCACAACATTAATTATAAAAATAAGAATAGAAAATAAAAACATATATATATAACTATAAATTCGTTTATACGATTGGCACCTCCTCGTATATTATATGAATTAAGTAACAGAAACGTAAATGTCAGTATAGTTAATTCTAGGCGAGTTCTGAAAGCATTCCTCCGAGGGCTCTTTTCGGCCGACTGCCTTACGTAGTATTTTTTGTAATTTACTGAAATAGTCTGCACAAATGAATTAGTAGCGCTTCCAGTGGCTCATTACTACAGGTGATTACTGCGAAACTTATTGGCTAAAAATGTTTATCCCTAAGCAATATCTTTTATATAACAGATTTTTTGTTTTCTTCTTCGTAGTCTACGTTCGTCACAAAGGTTCAGTTTTAGAACCTTGTACTGGGATAAATAAGGTGCGCGCAATAACCTCTCGAATATATTTTGTGACCCAACTTTGCCTCGCCACACTTTACTATCGTATGAATTCAATTCAACGTTTTGATGTGAGGTCATGATATGAATCTTTTTAGAGGGGTTTCATCCGAAAACATTTCGATATAAAACTTATAATTTAATCGGCATCATAAAGACGGCAGTAAACCAAAGACTACATTAGGTAAAGTCGAATGAATATACAGGTCACATCTCTGCTGGCGAGAGATAAGCGCGTCTGCCAACACTTGTACGAAAACAGCGCCTCAAGAATGCACGAAACTTTAACCGAATTTACGAGGTTAGGTTGGAACAAAGACGCGAACAATTGAAAAGGTACTTATTTTTAAGAAAAAAATATTCCTGAATATAATTAGAAGGATAAAGGCGGCGTCCTTTTTCTGCTAATGCTATAATTCCAAAAGGCATTTTACTTCAATACTGAAGTACTTCAAGGAAATAAAAATTTTTTGAAGTGATGTAGTCGATTATTGTACATAATTTTTATGTAATAAATAATTATGTACCTAATTAAGATTTATATTACAAAGCCGAAATAAATGGATAAAAATATTCAATTTTAGTTAGTGAATACAAAACGGCTTCATTAAGTATCCAAAACACTTAGGAAGCTATTCGTAAATTCGAAGAACTTGAGTGGAGGCATCGAGACTATTGCGAATACACGTGGTCTGAATGATGCGTACCTGCTACTGTTGCAGTATAGGTCCTATGTGTGCCGCGATAGGGGTACACGATCGATACGACTGTATGGTTTAATGCCATGGATGTATCGCGCTAGGACCATAGGATTATAGTGTAAGACGATTATCGAAAACCAAGTTGATAATCCCGTTAACGAACCGCATTACGAGCGACTGCACAGAGCACCATGACCCGACCGCATTCATATAATTATAATCGAGTACGATTAGCGCAAAGGGTTGCGAGATGTCTCGCGATGCGATGGTCGCAAGCTCCGTCTGACCCTCTTGGACTGAAATGGTTGCAAGACGAGCAGTACGCCTCATCGGAGAGGACAATAGACTGCAAGTATTTCCTTGAATCAGTGCTATGACGCCTGCTATTTTAACTGTTCGGTGGACATCAAATATAACTTGAAATTATTTCCAGTTCTTAATTTTAAATTAAATCGCTACGTTACTAAAAATAGATCCACAGTCAAAACACTTTAGCGAGAACTCAACCGAATTCTCAGAGTTTGCGGGGTTTTACAAGAATTAATTTTTAGGTCATTTGTTTCTTTTATTAATATACGTGACCTAATTTGTGTTAAAGTAAGAAACAGAGTTAAAATAAAACGATGAAGTGTTTATTTTAGGTTGTTTTATTATTTATACAATGATTAAAAAAAATTAACTCAAGTTGAAATCAAAATCAATACATTATTTATTCAGCTGGGCTCTGACGAGCACCTTTGATGTCATGTTACGGGATTACATTCAATCTTAAGCTCCCGACGCACTCCAGACTCCAGGGAGGTAAATTAACTATTTAATATATATATGCTATATAACATTATGACTCATAAATATAATATGATTAGATTGTTTTTGGTATTTTTTGTGCATTATGTTATTTTTTAATAATTATTTTTAAAATATTAAAACCCCAGCTATTATAAGCCGACATAGAGTCAATAAGTATTTTATACTGTCTTATAAACTATTTAAGCACGTTACTTGGAAAATATGGCAATTTAGTTCGCCCTTTAAAGTTTATTCTCGCTTTTTTCTTTGACCAGTATCGACGGAGTTGAATGGTAGGTGTAGATGGCCAGCCCGGACGGCGATGTTCGCTCCTAGATAGATAATAATGGAAGTAGAGCAAAACAACGCCGGCCGACAAAGCAACAGCACAGGATACTGCGCCTCGTTCTGTTAATCAACTTCACATATTGATACAGTCACACGCCCGCGCTGCGCGTGGAATGCAATCAATAGGTACCTGATTATTAAATACTTATGGAGTAGGAACATAGTTAATGTTCCTTTTTTACGTTTTGGATAGTTTCAGAAAAGTACCCGAGTCCTTAGTTGATTGGGTTACGTGGGATACTTACCCCTAAAACCCGGCCAAGGCCATCCGGCAGCCGATGCCGTCCTCCTCAGAGCCTCTGGCTTATCCTGTGCAAATTTAGCATCCTATCTGAGAATTTCGATATGAAGCCTTGATCGAAAGGTATAATTCCACAATTCCTCAGGTGAGGTGCTAATTACAATTCCTTTTTTTTTAGTTTTCCGTAAAACAAATTTACAATTTTGTAATTATTGGAACTTAACGGATCTAACGGACGCCTATCGATAAGGCTCTAATTTCGGAATTCCTCAGATGAGGATAAATTTGCACAGGTGTCTGATAAAGGATCGAGAGGTGCCCATCGCACGTGTCCACAGCCCTAAGGCGACGCCCTATCTTTTACGCCCGGGGCGTCGGACATGTACATAATTATGTTCTAACCCAACCTAAACTAACCAAGATAAATATTTTCATTTTCATAAGAGCCTAAAGCAAATTTACCTGTTCTATGAACGGAAGATGTATTGGCTGAATGTCATTCAAGACGCTGGTTGTACGGCGCGGCTCGGTTTGTACCGACTTGGTTTGTACTTGGTCGTAACCTTGTGGCTCGGCTGTTAATAGAATGGCTCGTTAAGCTAATTCTCTGCAAAACATGTATATAGACAGACATCAGCTCACAACTACCCTGACATTCTTTGTTTTATTTTCTCATATACACATCGAATCTCAATACTCACGTAAAATATTATTTTTATTAAAATATTTACGTAATTTTAATATTGTAAATTAGTTTATATCAAATGAGATGAAGCAATCAATGTCGTAATAAAATTGTATAACCTGAATCTTCGATTAATGTGTACAGAATGTTAAAATATGTTACTTACAAGATTTAAAGTTAATTGTCAGCACTATTTCCGAGCAGAGCTACGTCTACGCTAATATACCTACCTAATATAAATCATTTAAGAGTGCCACTTGTTTGCGAGCGCTGTACCGATGGCTACGTTGCAGCGATAAACCTTTTCATTAAATATTTCGTGTGCAATCTCGTTACAATGTTATTAATTGTGTAGATTGAAATCAATTTTTAATTACAAATAATTAGTTTTAAAATGGAGGCTAACGAAAATTGGCAATATTTTATCTTTATTCAATATACGTTATATTTATGCAAACAATAATGTTATTATGCGGTCGTGACGTCTGCAGCGAGTTATTAAGTTTCAGCGAGTGCTTGATTACGAGCTCATTAGCTGGCTGCTCACTCGCGACTACAATGCCGCGCCCGCGTTAACTGCATTCCTGACTGAGGAATGGAATACGCCCTAAGCTTAATCGGCCTATTTAGAATAAAAACACTGTTTAAAGTTACATGATTATTATGTCGTATGCGCTCTTGTTATCGTTTAGCAGCGCCTGAATAGAACTTTCATCAGCCCGACTTAATTTTTACAATAATTCTGTTTGCTATGAAATATATTTTTATTATGTGATAGTTTTGGCATTTAAACAATTACATAGAGACGTGTATTATATAGCTGAGCGGCCTGGGAGCGCGTTCAGCAAACAGTAGTACATTTATAATTCAGCGCGACCGCCACCCGCCGCCGCCACCCGCCGCCGCTCATAACGGACGTCGAAAATAACCTTTCACACGTACTTTAAAATGCAAATTCATAAATATATAATATTTCGTAGAATGCTAGAATGCCATGTGAGACATGTTATTTAATTCAAGTTTTATTAATTTTTTTTTTTTTAGTACAAGTACCCAACGGCAGTCGTTAGCACACATATTTGCACAGTTTTAATCATTACCGCCAACAACAATAATTGAAATCCCTGACATCGTCATCAGCTATAAGACAATATGTAAATAAATAATGTTCCAACATGTTCTGGAAAAGTCACTAAGCTAAAGAATTTTTACATTTATGTTTTTGTAGTCAATTGTCTGTGTCTGTGCGAGAGAACAAATTTTTACTCGAAAAGATTCTCGAAGTCGTAGTCGTAGTATGACGTGCCCATACGTATAATTAAAGTTTTTGTGCGAATAAAATACATCAATCGTTTTTTTAACACCATAATGTATAATACGTAATGAACCATATCGTGTTATATCGAATGTGCAATGTTCACACGACCGACAACAATGTTCTGACACGACTCAGTGTTCTGACACGACCGACAACAGATACAGATACCGCCATCTACACTCATATCATACGCCACGAGGTAGATTGTCATCAATAATAAGAATTAAATGAGGAAACGAATGCCTCCGTCTTAGTCGGTATTATCGTTCTGTCCGTCGTTTCGTTGTCTCTTCGTGTATTTGATGAATTGAGATACATCGTGTCGCTTTGCTCATCCGGAGATTCAGAGGAACTTTGTTAGCATGAGAGTCTGTAGGATATTGTTCATATTCAGTCCATACTAGATTATTTCTCCATTATTTATTTTTAATTGAAATCACGCAAAATAAAAATATAAACTTAAGCCATCGCAGTTCTCGCGGGACACGTACGACAGTATAGTATTAGATTATACATTGTGTTTGTCAATTAACTCTATCTTATTTAACCGAGTTTATTTGTTTACATTACTCAAATAAATAAATCAACAAATCTTTCACCGTGTGTAAAGGGATACTATTTGTTCCTGTATTTTAAATTAAACCGTATTCCGTGGATCTTATCGTATCATATACTTTATGTCGTTAGGTAGGCAATAAAAATGTTCTAGAACATGATCGTTATTCGTAAACTAAAGAAATTCTCGAATAAATTCATCACACACGATGAGTATTTCAGTAGAATAATTTGAATCATGAAAAAAATACATCATAAAATGAAACAGGTCATAGTATCATTCATCAAACAAAATGGAATATGCTCAGATCATGCTCTCTTTGCTTTGTATAAAACGCTGTTAGTGGCTGCTCAAAATGTACAAAGACTGATGAATGACGGCCGCTGCGCCCCGCGAAGGGGAGGGGAGGGGGGTGCTGATGTAGGCGAGGAGAACGAAAGGGTTTTAGCGAGACTGCATTCAACCTGCAATCCTACTCAGGTATATTTCACTGATAAAAGAATATTTAATTTCTTTCATGCTGACGTATTTCAGCTCACTTATACATACATACCGTGAATAACGCCAGTTACACTCCAAGCGCAGTCCTGGAACTGTGGTGCTGTTGTTGAGCGACAGAATATCACACTTACTACGTATTTAGTGATATTAAAAAAGCAATTTATTTCGCAGAAAGGTTTTTAACATATTGACTAACATACAGTGGAACAAAACGCGCGGCGTGAAGTGACAGGCTTACCCCCAGTAATGTATTGTACACTTCCCTTTTGTGTTTTAACGTCACGTCGTACTACTGAATATAAAAATATAATTGCACACTGTCCAGAAAAGTTAAAAGCATTGTTTACTTACGCTGGAGTTAAAGTCGTTACACTAAAAGTAACAGACTGTGAGTACTCTCATTGAGAAGGATCTAACTTACTACTCCGCCGCACTGCTCCGTAAAAATTCAATAATGTCGGCCTTGTTTTGAGTCCCCAATTTTTAGTTAAGATTCACGAGCTTTAAGCCGTGGGCTAATCAAATTAGTATTAGCAGTCATATTTTTTTATAAAAAAATATAGAAATCAAGCTAGGTAAAATATTTACATTCTTCCCACACCGAGTCCTCCGCCCTCATTGTATGAGGAACGAAGGCATTATACGATAGTTATTAACGAGTCACGATCACTCACGATCTACGAAGGCTCTGCATCGCGCGCACAGTTAGCAAGAGGCGTGGTGCCCCGTGCTATGGACGGTTCATTGATTAATGAAACATGACGGAAAATTAAGAGCGTAATGAGCGTTGTTTGCGTGCGCGTGAGTAAGCTGGGGGATACCAAGTATTTCATGCGCACACTCAGATCATTAGAACTTCTAAAGTCACTATGTGCTGCATTGCTCTAGAACTTTGTAGGTCCGAAGATCCCGAGGACCCGGATACTAATCCCTGTCGCGACTTATAGTTATTGGGTTCTGTAAATTTGTTCTCAGTAATAGCTCAGAGTTAGGAATTTGAGGGTGTTAAATTCCAGTAAGTCGAATGCTCCTAAAGTTGTTGGTCCGGACGACTCGCCTGATCTCGTTCCGGTCGTGTCGGGACTGCCGTCCCATTGCACTGTGAAAGTAAATCATGGACTATGAATGTTCTCCATTAAAATCTTGAAATATAATAATTATAGACCCTCCCCCTCCCCCCTTTCAAAAGTACGATTTTTCTTTTACAACAATTGTTATTTCCGGTTTTATATTTCCGTTTGGTTAATATTATATAAAATGTACAATATTTAATACAAATCAATTTACGAAACATATCGTTAGTAAAATTCAACTATGTCGTTAGAGTAACGGTTTTTCGATACAAATATCTATTAAATATTATTATGGCTAGGTGTGCAGCAAACGGGACATTCGGGGCAAGCGGGCCACACGGGGCATACGGGGCCAATAGTATAATAAATAGCGCCATTCACAAAGACAACTTTCATAGTTAGACGGTATATTACACAGAATTATGTACGTATATACGTAGTCTTATGTCGAGTCGAGGTACGCTTGTTCCTTATCAAGCCCCAGTCGGGCCTATAAAGGGTTATTGAGTTTTCTATTATACTGGTTGAACTATTTGCGTTATCGGATTATGAACGTGAGGAACAGAGAGCGCACCTGCGCACACATTAATCTGTGTCCTACGGTATGTCCTGCGCTGTTGACTGTTCTCC
This sequence comes from Vanessa tameamea, assembly GCF_037043105.1. Lineage (NCBI taxonomy): Eukaryota > Metazoa > Arthropoda > Insecta > Lepidoptera > Nymphalidae > Vanessa > Vanessa tameamea. Next base: position 12,460,427 of record NC_087324.1, read on the forward strand.
CTTAGAAATAACCGTCGTGGTCTAGATCATTAAAGAAAACATTATCATCATCAACAAATTACACACACAACACACACAACAATATAAAAAAAGAACCACATGTTTTCATGTTTACATTTTATTATACCTACCGATATCTCTTCTAACATAAAAAATACTCTCGTTGAAATTTGCTTAGCGGACTCAACAGAAAAGGAGGAATTCGAATAACATTTATCGGAGCGCGCGAGCGGTGAGGCGCGTAATGGCCGGTACGCGACGCGCGACGCCTCTCCGCGCGCCGCTCGCAGCGAGGGGCGAGTCGATTTATTTCGTTCTACAACTATTAAAACAATTATTGTAAGAATTTGAAAAGTTATATTCAAAGAGTCCGAATATTCTCGTATACTTCTATGGTTGCAATTGTATTTATTCCGTGCAACATTTGTAAGTTAACATGGTACGGATAGTTGTGAAATTAAAACCTATTGTGTCAACACACCCTTCCTGAGCCACGTTGTGGTTATATTAAGGACGAATACAGTGTTGCAGATTTAATGCTCCGCTGTATTTTCTAAATTTCTTACGATTTCGCAATGGCGGACACGTTATATTGTTGCATATTTCCTCATATTTGTTTTTTAGGAATGAATAAAACATTTCAAATTTTCGCATAAACGTTTTTAACAGAAAGGAAATTCAAATTGAAAAACTCTATCCGTTTTCAGAATTAATTTCCATAATTTGTTTCGAGATTGAGCGACCGAATGCAGAATTAATATCAATATTGCATAATTGAACGTGTTTTCGTACGAGTGATCAATGAAAATAGATTTTATTTTGCATGATATAAGTTGTTTTCTATTTGAAATTTTAATTAATTGACGAAACACATTTAGTAGCAACAATTGTTTTGTAAATATTTTTTTCAATCTGTCTTAAAAAATATTGGCGCACAACACCGTCTTATGCATTTTTTGTTTAAAAACAAATTATTCATGTAATGCTATATAGGTATGGATGTAAGTATAGAATTGAGACAAACGCTCTCAGCTTAGCTTTCTTTTTCTTTCTTTCTTTCTTCCTTCCTTTCTAACGGTCTGATGTTTAGTAGTCACCGCCGCCCACATACATTGGCGATGTAATAAAATTTGAACTACTCCTTACATCGCCAATGCGTCACCAACTGTGGGACCTGACACGCTGTGTCCCTTGTGCTTGCAGTTGCATTGGCTCACGGGTTCTTTAAATCGAAACACAACAGTACTAACGATTGCTGTTGGGCTATAATCTAATGTAGTCATTAGATCTAATGTAGTCATTGATATCTACCAACGAGCAAACCACATCACACCTCTTGCCTCGAGGTGTTTTTGCGTTCGATTATTTAAATATCTTCTAGCCTCTGTAGTCTGAGCCATTTGCTTGATTACATTTAGTTAACATTTCACAGTAAACGCGGTATTTATTTTGATAGACTATTTCTCCCCGATGACTAAACGGATCTATTGCTGCTGTTTATATTTATCTATTTTTTTAATATAAATATACTCGAACTTTTCTTCGTAGGTTTTTGTAGACAGTTTGGCGACCGACAGTATAACATAATTTATATCAAGGTTTCATCTATCAGTTGTACTTTTGGCAACGCTATTTTCAAAAACGGCTCTCTCCGATGATTTTCCTATAACAGTACCTGCATCGAAACATGCTGCGTCCTTCCTAAAATTGCAACGTATCGCATTAGCTGACGACGTAAGGTACGAAATTAGTAGTTGCGTAGGCGTCTCATCAAATTAACGAACAAATAATTGGTACGACTGGTCCTACATACCGCTGGAAGCCTTTTTCATTGTCAAAGATATTATGAACAATGAAATCTCTTACTGCTCAGTTTTCCCGGAGTACGCATGGGAGCGTGTCAGGGAGCGTGTCAGGGAGCGTGTCAGGGAGCGTGGCGGCGAGGCGGCGCGGCTCCCGCTATCGTTGAACGCTCACTGCATTTTTTGCTGACTTCGAAGAACTGACGAGCGAGGTTATCATTCGGTTTATTTCCTTTATTTCATTTTGACCGATATTTGCTACATACCATAATCGGTTGTATTTCAAGGATGGATCGCGACCTTATCGATTTGATTGGAATAAGGCGAGAAAAATAGAGGAATTGTCACCTGCCTTAGTATTTCATAAGACCTTGGCCTATTTTTTTATTCGAATTTGAATTGATAAAAATCCTAGGTTGAAATTAAATGGATAAAAATGGGATACACCTGTTATATGTTACTCGATATATTCATTGTAAAATGATTCTCATGAATCAATTTTAATGAATAATTTATTCTTCGAATTTTAAATGAGAAACTATGTTTCTTTAAACGACGGCATCTCTATTTAAGCAGCGAGTAATAGTTGAAGATTCGTTTTGAAAGGTAGATTTTATACACAAAAACTGCAAAGCAATCTGAATTTTATGAATATGACATTCATAATAAAGGAGACGGAGGCACTCGTCGTTCAATTTATAATTGTATAATTTTGTTGACTGCCGTTTAAAGGGCCAATACCAATAACCCTTACTTTCGGTAATCAGAAAAGAAACAGCGAACAGGTGTCGGTTGTTTTATACAACACTCGCCCTTTTGCATCGTTTTGTTGGTATTGGTATGCCTTATGCCGTTTTAGCGCAAATAAATATATCCTTTTTTTATTATGGACAAATTAATTATTTTTTTTTACATTTTACTCAAAAATACACTTTGGCTCTCCTAACATCATACACTATACGAGTACGTCCACATAATGGTGTTATAGATAAGTGACTCAAATAGTACAGCATTTATCTTCTTGGTGGTAGAGCTTAGTGCGAGCCCGTCGGTGCAGGCGCCACAAACTCATCAGATATTTTACCGCCCAGCAGGAATACTTATTATTGTTGTATTCCAGTTTGAAGGGTAAGTTCCAGTGTAACTAAAGCAAAGGGGCCTAACGTCATACTCGTAGCTCCCGAGGTTGGTTGGGCGATGTAAGGAATGGTACACTTACCATCGGGTGGCCCATTTGCTTGTCCGCCTTCCTATACCATACAATACAAGATGAAATGACTAAAATTATAAATATTAAGGATAATTTTAACAGCAATAAACAGCTTTAGTTTTAACCGTCAGTCTAATATTATATTTGTGTACAGCGCAGCGAGTCGTGATTCGTTTCGGTGGCGGCCTGTCGGAGTACTACTTTCTATAAGATCGATAGATACTACAATATATCACCTCCTTCTCGATCCTGAAATCGTAGCAAAAGTAGACCATATAAGCTGGACAAATTGTATATTAAATTTAGTTTTCTTTTCCAAGGTTTCATTTTATATGTACCTACTCACAAATAAAAGGAATTCCTATACAAAAGTAACGAAGCTACGCATATTGTGTTGCAACGAGTACAGTAACATGACGTACACACTTACGTATACTCATCGTGAGTAACGCGTTGTGTGTTGAACGGATGTTCTATAACGAGCCTGTATCGGAGTTGCGAAGGCTTCAGAAGAATTCGATAATACTTGGGAGAGATAACTTGTTAAAATCTTCAACGTTAAAGTTTACCTGTTTTGGCAAGTTTTCATCAAACAGCGCACGCCGTTAAGTCCCCACCTGCCTGCCGAGAGCGCCGTGTAATTACAACTCGCGCACGTCAGAAAACATCATTACCGACGCGTCCCGTACGCGATGAACGTCGTAAGTGCTTCAAATTATCACTTAACTAAATCAGACGAGTATTATACATGTAAGATGCACGTAATGACTCGTGTCCTACCGATTGTCTCGAAGTAGATACCATTTCTACTTCGAGACAGCTGGGACCTGGATATTGACACGGGCATACTAATAAAGGATTGAATGAAACAGCTTGTAAATTAGATCCATTATAAATATTTATTATGTAACGAAACATAAACCACTCTGCCTACCTACCAATACCAATTTTAATTACTACCAATTTAATACTTATAGAAATTAAATTGTTTGTTGAGCATATTGTTTATCAAGTGTTGGCGAGCTCGTAACAAAGCTAAGAATATTTTCAAACAGCGATCTCTAGCACAGTCATGACCCGAAACTAAAATGAACGTTTTACCCAAAAGCGCTTTAAGTCGCAACCATATTTTGATTGAATGATTTGTTTTTTTGCGTTATATCGTCGTAATATAGAACTTGAAACAATTAAATAAATTAATATACATCTGCAAAATACTATTTTATATATCATAAATATAATTAGAACCCTGGAGATGAGCTGACGAGACTAAGCGCACACCGATGTACTAAATTTTATTACTATTTACGATTCAAGATGCAATTTATTTGGAACAGATCGCGATTGAAATCTATTCGCAATACCGGGATTTTCCTAATCTAGTGATAGTTTTTGGCCGTATTTGTAGCGCAGCGAGTCAAGGCGAACGCTACGCTCTCTCGTCGCGATAAGATTGAGAACGGTCGAGCAGCCGGCGCGCCGAGCCGGCAACTCCGCTGCGGGAGGCGGCTGTCAGGCGTTCGTTTCAGTCGCATACGTGATAGCACCAACAATGCACAATTTATGCGATCGCCTCGCGATTATTCGAATTCTACGTTTACTTTACTCTGGCAAAGTGTATTACTTTTCATTTCAATAAAGCTTGAGCTGTCTCAAATAGGGTCGCGCGAGTCTATTTCAGAATGACTATGTGTTTCTAAGAAACAAAACAAGAACGCAGCTGAAGAGTGCACCGACTATCAACCTCTGGTCGACCTCCTCACCGACCTTTTACGACTCAACGATTTCAGTTATTTCAATTGTTTACATTACATTTCGTAACAAATAGTAATTATTACATATTTAATTCACTTCAACACCTCGATCGAACTCGAAACGAAACTTGATCACATTGAAATATTTTATGCGAATGTAGGGATTTCCAAAACTTATTGCGATATTATCATCATTTTACCATCAAAAAAAATATATGTTGCGTTAAATTAAGTGCAACATAATCGCTATTCAAAATAATATTTGTTCATGTAAGTAGGCTTCGCAAACATTTTTGAATTAAACTCGACCGACGTATGCACAAGATCAGAATGCAGATTATACTGCGGAGATCTGCAAGGGACTTAGTAGTCTCATACTGAAAGCGAAATTACTACTAACTTAATGATACATAGTGAAATAAAAATTAACAAAAAGTGACTTCACGCTGTTGATGACGATGGAATCAATTTCTAACCGTCACTTGTACCAGTAACATTCGCAGGAACACTTGATATTCAACTCAGCTAGTTCTTAATAAATAAACAACTCGATGGAAAAAGTTCTTGGGAGTTCATCTAGAGTGTGCGCCGGAAAAGAAGGATTTGATTGGAACTTCCCGGACGCGTGCTTACGGCGCGTGAGCTCACACGGCCCGCGAGATTAAGTGGCTTAGGAGTATAAATTAATTATCTTTTCGGTTTAGTGGCCAGCTTAGGCTTTATTGATAAGAATTTAGGAAGTTTGCACTGTTATACAGTCGTGCTCGGAAAATATTTAACAGTCTTCATAAGCCGGATCTGATCGGCGCCGGTTTATCGCCCCGGCCAGATCGACCGCGACGGGAAACCTACGCAATAAACGTCTCGCGGCTTCTTTACCCTATTTCGAAAGTCATCAATCTTTTCAAATAGTAAAATATTTAAGGTCTAAATATTTAACATCAATAATTTCTTCAATATATTTGGCCAGCTTGGGGCCTCGAACCGGTGCGGGATTCCTCGGCAGTTGGCTACACTGCGTACTGGATAACCCACTCTGATAATACAAATTGTGAAAACTGTAAAAGGTAATGTTTATTGCATTACATTTACATATAATATAATAAATAATTATTTCTGATTTGTCAAAGTGTAAACGTATTCTAAGAATTGTCATTCAATCACAAAAGAAAATACAGGGGTTTATTTTCCGACAGTCCGGCCCACTAAGCGCTCGCCTGCGACGGGCAACCGGCGTCACGCAAAGGCGATCACACGAGCTCAATCCGTTGAACAGGCTTTAAAATCGAACGACGGGAGGAATTCAGTTTGCGTTTTAAATCTCCTAGTTTACCCCTCCCACCCTCTGCACGCAGGAGGATACTGCATCGCGTTGAATAACACGGAACTGTTACATTATACGAACGAATATGAACAGAGTTTATATTTAAAATTCAATATTTGAATTTAATGAAAAACAAGGGTTTTAAGCTCAGCGCTTCAAATTACACGATTCATTAATCAAGTTAAAACACTTTAAGGTATATGTGTGTTTAAAATTAGCGAATTGCATTCGGCATAATGTTTATAAAAATAAGACATTTTAGTAACCCGATCATTTGGATACAACGGAAACCGAAAAAGCAAATGTTTGGCGTCAACAAGTTTGTTTCCCTAATTACATGAATGCGAGCGCTGGACGCCATTTACGAGTGTACTTTATATAACTAGAACCCGCCGCACACCGCAGAACTACGACCACCTACAACCGCGAGTCGTGCAACATGCTTTTTAGCTGAATACGAAAAGACGCAGGTTTTTGAGTGTACGTTCCTCGGTAACATCCACATCTTCGCCAATTGTAATTATAATATTTTTTGTCGTGTATCATCTTTCCTCTCGCTTCCAAATTTCTAGCTGCAATCTTGTGATTTCTTAAAAAGAACAGAAGTGTGTAACGGGAAGCCAGGGACGCGCCTGCTATTTGATTTAACCAATGTCTAGAGTTTGCCGTCAGGTGGTACCGACACATTTTTCGAGCACATTATACAGAGAGTACACGAGAGAGAGAGACTGTACATCTTGTGCGAACAATGTAAGATTCACTCGTTTTTCTTTTCATTAATATCACTTTAGGCTATTTTAGAAAACTTGGTGGTAAGGCTTCGTGCAAACCCTGTTGTGGAATTAAATTGTGTTGTGGAATTGAGGGAAACTGCTCTGGGTGACATGTCAAGTTTGAATTTATTTTAAATTATTTAGTTTTAAGTGTTTTAATAATAATTAGTCTAGTAATTCTGGATTACAATTCTTAAAAAAAGTGTCTTTAGTGTTTGCCTGTGCGTCAATACGCCACTATATCTAAACAAAAGAAGAATCGAGTCGACTGTCATACTCTAACGGCCGCTTTACTTGAAATCTTCTACGTAAACCCGGGGAGTATTTTGTTTTAAAGTTTTATATAGTCATTTTTATACGTTATAAACCTGATTCGAACAAGGCTTACATGTTGTGGACAGCATCTGTCTTCTCCTTTGGCGTGATTACTGTCTCACTTTGCTTGACAATTAGCTGGAAGCAAAGGTGAAGATTTTAACATAGTCCTCAGATAGTTCTTCACAATATCTGTGCTGTGCATAGGTCTCAGCTTATTTTGTAAGCTGTAATCCTTGTGTTCAGTATACACTAAGCTTATAATATTGTTTGAATTAGTTGACAACCAAATAATTTAATACATACATATTTATTAAAAGAAATTAAGAAATAATTAAAAACATTGTATGTGATCACATAGTGTACCTTTAGTAACTGACATAACATAATATAAAAGATCACATTAACTTTTAAAATCACACACACATTAACTTAAAATTCCTTAACTCTGTCCAAATTAATTGTTATTACCTTAATTTATAATATACTAGCTGTTACCCGCGGCTTTGCCCGCGTAGAATATGAATGTATTTACAAATTAACTTAAAGTGTTACGTTAATGTAATACCTCTTTGTATACCACATTGGTGTGTATTTCAGCTTAATTTATATATTATTAAATATAATTAAATGATAATTCTAATGAGCTGTATAACATT